>NC_140245.1:3815727-3822732 GCF_949987555.1 Borostomias antarcticus
TTTCACACCATTTTAGAGCAGCAAAGCCGGGATCAAATATGGACTGGTGTAGTACAAACCATTTTCTCTGCTGCTTGATAAATCCCTATTGAAAAGGGCATTTGAAGAGGATAAATATATTTGCACACAACTGCGGAGAGTGAGAGGAAGAGAGAGAGTGAGAGGAAGAGAGAGAGAGAGAGAGAGAGAGAGAAAGAGAGAGAGAGGCAGTCACTATCCATTATGCAGGGTGTCAGACAGAGCTCAAAGCAGCTAAACCAGAATTGTCCTTCTCTCCTCACCAAGGTCGGCAACACACAATGGTCAGATAGGAGTGTGTGTGTGTGTGTGTGTGTGTGTGAGGCAGAGAGAGAGAGAGAGAGAGAGAGAGAGTCTTTTGTCACACGGTTTCCTCTAAACCTGTCCAGATTTCCATTGCTGCACTTAGAATAGCTCTATTTTATATTCTCACCTTTTTTGAGGCAATTAACCGCTTGTCCTAATCTCATCAGTCAGTCGGACAGCCTTTGAACTTGGTTTCATTCTTATCTATGGTGCTTTTTTTTTTTCCTTTGTCTGTCTCACCTCCTCAGTCCTCCATCTTCCTCCGGCTAGTGGGTTGGCATGTGAACTGACAGGAAGGCCTTGGCATGCTCCCCCCCCACCCTTTCTCTCTCTCTTTCTCTCTCTCTTTCGCTGGGAATATGGAGCATGATCTTGTACTCCTAGATCCACTCTGGAGCCTTCCTTCCTTCCTTCCTTCCTTCCTTCCTTCCTTCCTTCCTTCCTTCCTTCCTTCCTTCCTTCCTTCCTTCCTTCCTTCCTTCCTTCCTTCCTTCCTTCCTTCCTTCCTTCCTTCCTTCCTTCCTTCCTTCCTTCCTTCCTTCCTTCCTTCCTTCCTTCCATCTTGGCCTTGACTTAGTTCAGATATATCCAGTGTTGGTCTACATGACTAATTGTGGTAGACACATGCTGAATAACAACTCTTTCTGTCTCTCTCTCTCTCTCTCTCTCTCTCTCTGGCGGAGCACACCTCATTCAAGTGTTTCAGACCCACTTCAAACAGTGCTTGAGTTTTACTGTTTTGTCACGAGTCATCAGCTCCCTTTAAGTCTAGCCGCGGACCAACGAGCCAGATGCAAATCCCTCTCTCCCAAGCGGTCATCCCATTATAATCAATAGCGTCTCATCTCCATATTAAAGTCCTGCTCTGGCACCGAGCTGTTTGTCCTCCTCTATCTGTCTCAGCGGAGCCACAACAAAGGGGGTTTGAAGGAGGGACGTCGAATAGTGCTAATTTGAGAATGTATTCAGCAAACTAAATGTTGAGAGAGAGAGAGAGAGAGAGAGAGAGAGAGAGAGAGAGAGAGGCCCTCTTCGACATCACAGATGGCCCAGCCTGTAAAAAAAAAAAAAGAGACATATCTCTCTTGTTCTCTTCAAAGACGTGGTTGTCTACTATATCGCTGGGATATCTAAAGCCTATAGCCTCACAATGTACAATGAATCAGAGCATATTTGAGGAAACAGGCCATCCGAAGCCGCCTGTCACTTTGTACGGACAGCGATCAATAACATCACCTGCGACTAAAGGACCTGTGTTGCTGGACTGCCTCTTCTCAACGGGACTGACCGTTTATTGGCTGCTCGGCAGAGAGTCGTCCTGGAGACCTGCGTTCCTGTTTACCCAGGACGAGACAGTCTGCACCTGCACCCTGAATCTGGTGACAGGACACCATCTATCCGAACACTATGCATCCTCAAGACTGAGATTTGACGTGGCCAGGGCAGTGAAAGGTTCCCGGGAAAGCTGTGGATGATGTCACACGAGCGCGCGGTTTTCATGTGTTCCACGCCGCTCAACCTCATTGGACTAGAATTATTTTTCTTTGATTTTGATTGGACATCAATGGGTGCATGATGATCTGTTCCGTAAACATCAAAACTAACAATTACAGTATGTGGCTGAGTAGGATGAGAAAGTCATTAGGATAGATTCTTGAACAAAACACAGTTTCACCTCAGACCAAAATATGATTTTGAGGTTAGAAAATGCCAATTTAGCTTGTTAATAGCATCTGAACATGCATCATTGCACATGCATTCTGTTGTTACTCTGTATATGCATGTGATCTTAGTGTTAAGGTGTTGAGTACCTCCACAATTAGGCAGCACTGGACAGGATAACCTCTTAGGGAAGCCATTGAGTCTCAATAGGTGATTTTAAATAAGTGATAAATAAAACTGTTTAGTTTTAGTTAAATTATAACTATGTTATCTCTATGCATTGTTGTATATTATTTTGTATTGCTTGTATTTGTTTGCTTTGTGTGATGGTATGGCTTGTTTTTTTTGGCTATTGTTCACTGATTGTTCTAACAAGGGCACCATATGAACGAAACCCTGATCACCAAATCTTGCTAGAGAGGCTGAGAGAGGGTGGGCGTCTCAGGGGGCACCCTCGATTGGTCTGCCCCAGGTAGAGGTTTCTCTGGGGCTGTTAGGTCTCGTATGTCTGAGCCCCCTCCCCTATTCTGTGGGGTGCCCCAGGGAACAGTTTTAGGTCCGATTCTGTTCGCTCTGTACATGCTTCCTCTTGGCCTCATTATTAGCAAATTCGAAGGCATTTCATATCATTGTTACACAGGCAATATTCAATTGCACTTTTCTTATAAACCTGACATAACTGATAATTTTAATGTATTGCATGATTGTTTGTGTGCTATTATGGCATGGATGGTCAGTAACTTTCTTCAACTAAATGTGGACAAAACTGAAGTTTTGTTGTTGTTGTTGTTGCAGCTGACAGCATTGCTCCTCGGGTAGACAGCTGCATTGGATGCGTCAACTGTGATGTCTCCTTGAACCTGAGAAATATTGGTATCATCTTTGATCAGGCACCTTGCACCTTGACAAGCACATCAAGTCCCTGACTTGTACATGTTTTTTCCACCTAAGAAACATTGCCAAACTCAGACCTATTGTATCTCACTCTGAGTTAGAAATTATTATTCATGCCTTTGTCTGATCATGCCTGGATTATTGTAATTCTCGTTTTACTTGCCTCAGCAAAGCATCCTTGGACCGCCTCCAACTGGTCCAAAATACCGCTGCCAGGTTGTTCACCAGGTCCAGCAGAACTTCTCATATTACTCCTGTCCTGTCCTCCTTGCACTGGCTACCAGTTCATTTCAGGATCCAGTTCAAGGTTCTTGTAATTACGTATAGAGCCCTACATGGTCAGAGCACCTGTATATCTGTCTGACCTGCTCCATGCTCATTCTCCTAGCAGGTCACTCAGGTCAGCTGACCAGGCTCTGCTGGTTGTCCCTTGAACCAGGCTTAGGACCAGAGGTGACCTTTGAGTCTGTGGCACCCAGACTGTGGGACGCTCTTCCTCAGGACTTAAGAGCTACTCGTCTTTGGACATGTTTAAGAAGCATTTAAAAAACTTTATTTTCGTTGATTGTTTATATGCATTTTAGCCTGTGTGAAGCACTTTGTGAGTCCTCTCTGTGAGAAGTGCTACTGTATACAAATACAATTTACTTACTTACTTACTTACTTACTTACTTACTTACTTACTTACTGTACTTACTTACTTACTCACTCAGTGGGCTTCTCCTGGCTAAATAAAACTTTGAATTGAATTCAATTGTGCCAAGTGGTCAGTTTAAAATATCCATGTTGGTTATTTCAGCCAGGACCTGATTTCCTGTATCTGCACCTTCATATCCTCCAACACTTCCATTAAAAACCAACCTTGTCCTCAAACCTCAGCGCTCTTCTCTGGCTACAGCACCCCATTCTCTTTCTACAACTCTCTTTCTCACTCTCTCCATTTCTCTCTCTCTCTCTCTCTCTCTCTCTCTCTCTCTCTCTCTCTTAATCACTCTCTTTTCATCCTTCTATTTCCTTCTTATTCTCTCTTCATCCCTCTCTCTCCCCATCCCTCTCTCTCTCTCTCCACCCCCCCCTCTCTCTATCCCTGTCTCTCTCTTTCTCTCTGTCTCTCTGGGGCAGTGCTAAAGCAGGCTTTGCTCGTGTGATTTACTTTCTATGAGGGGATTAAAAATCAATTATGCAGGAAGCCAAGCGTAGGCGTGATTATAGCCGCGCATGACGGAGCCATTCATCACAGGGCCACTCAACTCTGCCGCCGCAAGTTACACAACATCCGGACGGCCATCTTTAGACACTGTGGTACCAAAGCTAGCCCGTCACACTTACACAGCAGGGAGGAGTCACATGTACACAACAGGGAGGAAGGGGCCCAACCCAGGGGTATCGAATGGGTGAGTTTTACTCTTTAGTGATGTAAACCTTTGATTGGGTAGACAAATACTGGAAAGCAACGCATAATGCTTTGCATTCAAACCTTTTCAAACAATGATGTAGATTTGACAAGGGGATGGGGAGTAGTTGTTTTATCACCTAGAAAATCTCTCACAAATGACGCCATAAGGGACGCATAAGGAGACATACGCAAACAATATTCAGATGGATTCAGATGAGGTCGACCGCGATTTTCTTGATCTGAGCAGATGTGTTTTCCTTAGCAGTGCTCTTGTTCATTTGATAGTCCTGGCCGTCCCTCGTTCTCTGTCCCTGTAAGAGGCCGGGCTCCAGCGAAACTCCGCGTCTGTTTACTCCGAAAGGTTCAAAGACAATTTACCTGGATTAGGGGCGCCATCTGTGCCTGCCGTCCCAGATTGCTTTGGGGGTGTCTCAATAAATACCGAGCAGACAGTGCCTGTTGGCAGGTGCCGTGTGGTAAAAAAGAGGCTTAAAACGCTCTCTCATCAATTACCGCAGGCACACACCTGTGATAGTCAGCCCGCCACTGGAGATCCACGCGCACCTGCTCGCCATTCCGGAGCGGAACTCTTTGTACGTGTCACAAAACGGCGTGTACGTTTCACAAAACGCCGTGTACGTTTCACAAAATGGCGTGTACATGTCACAAAGCGTAGTCTTGTAAGTGTACTGCCTCTCTCTCCAAATGCCACGCACTCTTGGGGGTCTCTTCGAAGTTGAGATAAACGCGTGCAACCGACACTTTTTTTTAATTTTTTACCAAAATCCTCTGCCTCTACCACAGTCCGCTATTCAAACCTGAGATTTATCCGTTGAATTAAGCACCCCAAGATGAGTCGTATTCATGGGGTGGGGATTCCTCAGGACAGGAGCGTTCATCATTGATGGAATAGGCTGTTCTTTTTCTACAATCTGCTGTGACCGGCGAGAGATGACATAAATGGACACTAGTGGTATTTTGCAAGCGCCTGGTATCTGTCTCTGTTTTTATTGTCGGTAGCAAAGCTTGTCAAGATGTCTAGTGGATGACAGGGGCAGTGCGCCTCCTTCCTATGATGTTGACGTTGAATTGTGTATTACTCTTGGGCCTAGGGCGTTAGTGAGTCCAGAGCTTCCTGTCAGGAACCACATATTTCTCCATCCACTGCTGTGCAGTATCGACACATTATATACCATGCCATACCACTTTATTATATTTTTTCTTTACTCACCAAAGTGAAGACAGTTTTCGAACGATGAAAGCCTTTTCTCCAAGGTAAACCCCCCCCCACCATTTTGCAGTTATATATATATATACAATATACAATATATTACTTTTCTATACTACTACTGGCTACTGCCATTCAATATACTTCAAACTCCTAACCCTAACCCTCAAAATGACCTGCTCCAGTAAATAGACTGTGTCGTTTAGAAGGACACAGTTCTTAAGCGGTTGAATTACGTAATGAATAGAGCAATCTGTCATGTGACATATTAATGTCTATGTAGCGACATATTGCCGTGAGGTCACGTTCCAGAGAAACACAAATGACTACAGATAATGTATTAAGTAGTCAATGTCCTCAGCACACGGCTGGCAGAATGATGGATGCAAAGTGCTTCTAGCTCCGCATGTGTTCTCCAGAACCCAGCCCTGCTCACAACACACCAGCCTCTGTGTGTGGGGCCTGGTGGAGGACTGGTGTACCGCACACTGTTCAGGGGTGTGTGTGTGTGTGTGTGTGTGTGTGTGTGTGTACAGGGTGGTGTGTACCTCACACTGTTCAGGGGTGTGTGTGTGTGTGTGTCCAGGGTGGTGTGTACCTCACACTGTTCAGGGGTGTGTGTGTGTGTGTGTGTCCAGGGTGGTGTGTGTGTGTGTGTGTGTGTGTGTGTGTGTGTCCAGGGTGGTGTGTACCTCACACTGTTCAGGTGTGTGTGTGTGTGTCCAGGGTGGTGTGTACCTCACACTGTTCAGGGGTGTGTGTGTGTGTGTGTGTGTGTAATCAGGGTGGTGTGTACCTCACTCTGTTCAGGGGTGTGTGTGTGTGTGTTTAGGTGGTGTGTACCTCACACTGTTCAGGTGTGTATGCGTGTGTTCAGGGTGGTGTGTACCTCACACTGTTCAGGTGTGTGTGTGTGTGTGTGTGTGTCCAGGGTGGTGTGTATCTCACACTGTTCAGGGGTGTGTGTGTGTGTGTGTCCAGGGTGGTGTGTACCTCACACGGTTCAGGGGTGTGTGTGTGTGTGTGTGTGTGTGTGTGTGTGTGTGTGTAATCAGGGTGGTGTGTACCTCACTCTGTTCAGGGGTGTGTGTGTGTGTGTGTGTGTGTGTGTGTGTGTGTGTGTGTGTGTGTGTCCAGGGTGGTGTGTACCTCACACTGTTCAGTGGTTTCTGAGACTCTCTTGTAAAGCCCAGCCAGTGATGACTATGGAGCCAGTGTTACTGTAGGGTTATTAAGTGAGGGCAGACTTGAACGATCCTGTCGGTACTAAAGCCCCTGGGGAAATGTGTGTGTGTGTGTGTGTGTGTGTTTGTTGTGCAGTGTAAAACCTGCCTGAGGTTTGCATTTGGTCGCATGGATGAGAGTAACTTTTTATTTGTATTTTTTTTAATCTTGGAAGGCTGAGCTCAGAAGCTGAACCCGCTGATCCTGAAGCACTGCGCTGCGTTTTATTAGGAAGGCTAATTTATTGCCCTGTCATCAGATGTGGACTGTGGTGTGG
>NC_140245.1:3827932-3852932 GCF_949987555.1 Borostomias antarcticus
TTATGAGATTAGACAGTCAGACGCGAACACGCGGCCTGCTAATGACGCGGACGGGAGGGAGCGTGATCACGACGCCCCGCGCGGAAACATCTCCCCCGCTCCTTGATTGGGGAATTCCTCCGAGATGTTCTGACTTCCTATTGGCTGGGCTGAGAGCAGCAGAGGAGATAAGGATGACCGTGCTGGGGTATGATGAATGGGCCGGCGTAGCTGCCATCTTTAAATGCAGACCAGCAGACAGGCTCTGAACGCTGGCCATGGACTTCCCACTCAGGAGACTACTGTTCCTGTTCGATTTGACATTAGCAACGGATATGATAGGACACTTTCTGTCGGCTGTAGCTTTTTTAAAGGACAAGTTTTTTTTTCTTCTGTTCTTTTTTTGGACAAAGCCGCTTGTATAATGTATTCAGCAAAAAAACATCTGATCTGCATTTACATACCCGCGTTATCCACCCACCTTGAATTTTCATTCGCCCGATATGAACGCACTATGACCTTGCCTTTTTTTGTTGCAGATAATTTATACAAATGTAAGCAATTTCCCCCTTCGCGCCCAACATAGCCGGGGTTTTCATGAGCCGGAGCTCGGGGTGGACCTGCTCTCGCTTTGAATTACCCTCGTCCTGCTTCCACCCCCTCCCCTCTCTGGCCCGCTGTCCTCTCTCTCTCCCCGAGGAGCGGAGCGCAGAACAAAGAAGGGGGGGCGAGGGAGAGCGGTGTGTGTGGGGGGGTGGGCGAGGGAGAGCCGTGTGTGTGTGTGTGTGTGTGTGGGGGGGGGGGGGGGCGAGGGAGAGCGGTGTGTGTGTGTGTGTGGGGGGGGGGGGGGGGGGGGGTAGATAATCAAAAACTGAAATTAGAGATTTGTAGCGGTTCAGCAGCTCTTAGCTTAAATTAGAGGCATCCATGCATTTTGACGAGGGAAGACAAGTTTGAAAGTGTACACACTGGAAAATGGCTTTGTAATGCTCCGGTAATAACACTATTCAGACAGGGACAACGTGGAGATGTGTTTTGGAGGGTAAAGACGAAGTGTAAACACTCACAGAGGTAAATAGATTGGATATACGGGCTTCTCATCAAAACTAACGCAACACTGCAAATTTGCTGAGGTCTTTGTGAGTAATTGATTCATAGGGGATATTACTCCGCATTTTGCGATAAGAAGCTTGAAGCTTGTTTGAGGAGAGTTTGAAAATAAATTACCGTCGTATTGATGAATGTCATGCAAAGACAAACACGAGCGGTGATTCTGAGTGGGCCTTTACTGTTAAGCTGTGTGCCTTTAAAATGGAACTGTTATAAATTGCTGCAGCCATCTTTATACAGCAACTTCAACCTTGAGCAGCACGAAGGCGCTCTTGAAAGAGCAGAAAGTAAGGCCATGAATTAGATGTTCCCAGGCTGATGGCGAGGGCCTGTGCATGCTACTGTAAGGGCTCTTATGATCCCTACGGTGAATATTTTATTGAAACCTATAAAGTTGTAATGGCTCCCTTCATCTGTAGGAGAGTCTGACAAAAGTGAGCGCTACAGAAGTGCCCGACATTGACTGGTGGTGAGAGGAACTCAGAGCCAGGATTCTGCGCAGCCATTCCCTGCAAACACACGACGTCAGGTAGACGTTCAGATCATGTCTTAATAATGTCCGTCGGTCCAGAACCCCATTTGTACGTCTGCTGGACCCCTCAATATTCAAACGTCTGGCTTGGACCCCTCTAAGACGTCTGTGGACGTGCAAAACGGGTTCAATATCTGAACATCAAAAAAAAACATTCATTCTGGCTCCTAATTGGATGTCTTTGGACGTCCGAAAAAGACAAAAAAGACATCTAAAAGACGTCTTTTAGACGTGTCTTTGCTCAGTGGGTTGGCTCATCTCAGCGTCTGTGCTCTATTCAATTAGGTGTTTCTGGTCCCCTGTACACAACCAGAAGTGGGGGAGACAGTTTGCTGACTGTGTTTCTCTGGACGTTCTCATAACAAGCACGGAATTGATCAGGTTTGTTGAATCCGTTTCAGTGGCCACATGTACTGTATAAACATAGCTAATTAGCTAGTTGCTATCTAAAATCGTTTAGGAGGAATGTTGCAACTACACCATTCTGTAATCTGTTACCAGTACAGTATTTGGTCATTTAATGCATGTATCCATTAGGCCTACATGACATTAAAGTCATTTAGTAGGCACTTTTATCCAAAGCGACTGGCAATAAATGCATTCAACTGCAGTCAAGAGAAATACTACTCACCAGAACACATACAGTAAGTGTATCTCCTTTCTACTGTAAATAAGCATTGACAGAGCTTAACCAGTGCTAAGAGTCAAAGTGCAAAATTAAAGTCGCACAGAAATGAAAAAAGCATTCTGTCCCATTTTGGTTCACATAATTGGTCATAGTTTTCACCTATTCAAAATTCTACTTTTGTTGTAATCTTATATCAAAGTATATAATGTCTTACTTCCTGGAAAACGGTAGGTCACGTGCAATGACGACAACAGGTACCTTAGATTTTAGGCCAATAATCTCACAACATCCACCCGTCAATCAACGCTATCTGTCTATCAAATCTGTCTAAAGTTCTTAAAACCCGTCCACTTGTCAATGTACCAATCAAATTCCTCTAAACATTATGTCCCACCCTCATAGCTTGTTTGCGTCGGAAATACGTCAAACTACGGAAGTTAGATGATCTCAAACGTCCGTTTCTGTGCGACTTTAAACAACTTGTAGAATGTTTTGAGCTAGCGTTGTCAGTTTGAGCGAGCCAAATTCCAATGAAGAAAAACCGAATGCTCCTCTCTCAGTTGACTAGGGGGAGGAGACGCCAGTCACCAGGTCCACTAGGTCGGCTCATAGCTCGGCAGCTAGAGCAGCCCGCTGGGGATTGTCCCTGACGAAGACGGACAGGAGCACTCGGATTGGTCCCCATGGCGCGGCTCTTGCACGCTGCCTACCATCAGCTCCCGGCTGCCCTTGGGGGAAGGACGACAGGATGGATTAAGAGCAGGAGGACGATGTGTGTGTTCCCTGCTCCGCCCACTACTTCACGTGTGGTTGAGTCAAGTGCACTTGTGCATGCTGCATGAGGAAAAAAGAATTCTTCTATGTGTAATAATATCCAACCTCATCGAACTAGCTTTAGCTAGGCTGTGGCGCACTTAGCAATACTTGACACATGACAAGAAGGCAACAGTTTGGCAGAGGTGTACGCTCTCTCCATCCTTCTCCTCTCCCCGCGCTCCTCTGCTTGAATGGAAGTTGCTGCTTTTCCTCCTCGATGGAGATCCGTTCCAAATCGCATTCCCATGAAGAAGAGAGAGAGACTTAAGTGCATTGAGGCGGACGCGGAGGGGAATGAGTGGAGTGATGTCGCCGACGCCTTTCTCATCCTCGACCTCCACAGTTCACACACACACACACGCACACACACACACACACACACACACACACACGCACACACACACACACGCACACACAGAAACACCCCCCCCCCCACACACACACACACACTCACACACAAACACCCACGCAAACACACCCACACGAACGCACACGCACACAGAAACACCTCCCCCACACACACACACTCACACACAAACACACACGCAAACACCCACACGCACGCACACTCACACACACTCACACACAAACACCCACACAAACACACCCACACACACACACACTCACACAAACACACCCACACGCACGCACACCCACACTCGGGGCGCCATTCAACCAAACAATAACAGGGAGGAGAGGCTATTCTTTCCAGTGGTTTTAATTTGTTCCCAGCAGCCAGTGGCGGCCCAGGGCGCTAAAACGCTCGCTTAACACCTCAGCGCCCCTGGCAGCCCCCTCCGGCGTGCTCCCCCTCACCAGGGCCGGGGACATTTGCATTTATAGTGGGCCGCCCCGGGGGAAAACCCTGCTATTCTTTAATTTGGTTTCTGATAATATGGGCTCCTGTCTGGCGTTACCCGCCTCAACCTCCTGTTCTCTGCCTCTCTTCCTCCTTCCCTCCCTCTCTTCCTCCTTCCCTCCCTCTCTTCCTCCCTCCCTCCTTCCCTCCCTCTCTTCCTCCTTCCCTCCCTCTCTTCCTCCCTCTCTTCCTCCCTCCCTCCTTCTTCCCTCCCTCTCTTCCTCCTTCCCTCCCTCTCTTCCTCCCTCCCTCCTTCCCACCCTCTCTCCTTCCCTCCCTCTCTCCTTCCCTCCCTCTCTTCCTCCCTCCCTCCCGGGGGGGGGGGGGGGGTGTTGGGAGGAGCTGAGGACTGTATTGAGGGCAGTGTTGAGGGCTGTATTGAGGGTGAGGGCAGTGTTGAGGGCTGTATTGAGGGTGAGGGCAGTGTTGAGGACTGTATTGAGGGCAGTGTTGAGGGCTGTATTGAGGGTGAGGGCAGTGTTGAGGGCTGTATTGAGGGTGAGGGCAGTGTTGAGGACTGTATTGAGGGTGAGGGCAGTGTTGAGGACTGTATTGAGGGTGAGGGCAGTGTTGAGGACTGTATTGAGGGCAGTGTTGAGGGCTGTATTGAGGGTGAGGGCAGTGTTGAGGGCTGTATTGAGGGTGAGGGCAGTGTTGAGGGCTGTATTGAGGGGAGTTCCCAGGGAAGTGTTGAGGGCTGTGTTGACTGTTGAGGGCTGTGGTGAGGGCTGTGTTGAGGCCGTGTTGAGGGCTTTGTTCAGAGCTCGGGTCAGGGCTAAGGGCTGTGCTGATGGCTGTGTTGAGGCTGTGTTGAGGCTGTGTTGAGGGCTGTGTTGAGGGCTGTATTGAGGGGAGTTCCCAGGGAAGTGTTGAGGGCTGTGTTGACTGTTGAGGGCTGTGGTGAGGGCTGTGTTGAGGCTGTGTTGAGGCTGTGTTGAGGGCTGTGGTGAGGGCTGTGTTGAGGCCGTGTTGAGGGCTTTGTTCAGAGCTGGGGTGAGGGCTAAGGGCTGTGCTGATGGCTGTGTTGAGGGATGTGTTCAGGGCTATGTTGAGGGCTGTCTTGAGGCTGTGTTAAGGGCTTTGTTGAGGTTGTGTTGAGGCCTGTGTTGAGGGCTGTTTTGAGGGCTGTGGTGATGCCTGTGATCAGGCTGTGTTCAGGGCTGTGTTGAGGCCGTGTTGAGGGCTGTATTGAGACTGTGTTCAGGGTAGTGTTGAGGCTGTGTTCAGGGCTGTGTTGAGGCCGTGTTGAGGGCTGTATTGAGGCTGTGTTCAGGGTAGTGTTGAGGCTGTGTTCAGGGCTGTGTTGAGGCCGTGTTGAGGGCTGTATTGAGGCTGTGTTCAGGGTAGTGTTGAGGCTGTGTTCAGGGCTGTGTTGAGGCCGTGTTGAGGGCTGTATTGAGGCTGTGTTCAGGGTAGTGTTGAGGCCATGTTGAGGGCTGTGTGGAGGCACGGCTAAACATCAATTGAAAAACAATAAGTCTGAGCAGCCTGTCACATGACTGTGAGCTGTCATAAATAAGGAGACGAGATCAGGCAGGGGGACTCTGGGCTTCCTCCGTACGTCCTCTCTCTCTCTCCTCCTCCTCTCTCTCCTCCTCCTCTCTCCTCCTCCTCCTCTCTCTCCTCCTCCTCCTCTGTCTCCTCCTCCTCTCTCTCCTCCTCCTCCTCTGTCTCCTCCTCTCTCTCCTCCTCCTCCTCTCTCCACCTCCTCTCTCTGTCCTCTCCCAACCTCCATCTCCTTCTCTGCCCTTGCTTTCAACTCTCCTCCCTCCCTCTCTCCCTCCCTCCCTCCCTCTCTCTCGTTCCCCTGTGGCGGAGGCAGTGCCCTGCTTGTTATGGTTGTGACAGTGAGGTGTACAGAGCAGTTCTGTCTCAGGCCCAACCTCCCTGACCTTCAGCGTGTTCAGTGGCAGGGTGAGAAGCAGCTTCCCTGGGGTCCCAGTAGCAGGCTGGCTGAGTTACTGCTGAGAAACACACTGGTGTGCGACTCTAGAGTCAAGATTCCTTTGATTTGTCACGTAATGTAATGTGCGCAGTCACAGTGAAACGGTGCTGCCGGCTCCTGTATGCGAGAGATAAACTCTAATACTCGATTTCCAAATTACACATTTGCAAGTTACAAATTTACAAAAAATTCATTTTTACAAATAAACACAATTTACACAATAAGTACCCTTTCTATAAAATATAAAATAGGATGGGATAGATAAAGGTCTGGATGGATTATGTACATGCTACATATGGATATGAATAAATAAATTAATAAATAAATAAATAAATGAATGAATGAATGAATGAATGAATAAATAGCCAGGTGGTGGGGGTGGGTGGTTATGTACATGCTATAGCTACCTGTGTGTGTGTGTGTGTGTGTGTGTGTGTGTGTGTGTGTGTGTGTGTGTGTGTGTGTGTGTGTGCAGCTGCCTTGTCCTTGCAAACCTGTTGCTAATTATGGCCTCCAGGGGTGTCTAACACTTCTTATCCTTAGCCAAGTGCGCACACACACACACACACACACACACACACACACACACACACACACACACACACACACACACACACACACACACACACACACACACACACAGAGCAGTCTGTGGCAGAGTGATGGCCATTCCACTACCTGATGAAGTAAATCGGTTGGTAAATGAGAATAATAAATCAGTTTGTTTATTATTTGGGACATATTTGATACTACAGTATAATATGACATCCCTGACAAGCAGGTGGATGGATGTAATTATGTTATGCCTATCTGCCAGGTGCACATGCACATCAAGATATAGGTCTACTTTATCCTCCAAAGCGCTGTCTTCACAATCATTTCACCATTCATTGAAATGACACGACGGTGATGAAGACAACATGCAGACCGGGTGCGTTTGTTTTTACCTCCGGATCTGGCCGTCGGCAGAGGAGATTCTCAGGAAGGTGACTGTCTTATTACAGTGTAGATCAGCGTGTTTGTGGCATGGCCGCGCACCGGGATGTTAGTTCAATCAGGCCTTCTTAGCCCATACGCTAATTACCACCCACCTCTGCAGTGTGTGTGTGTGTGTGTACTGTGTGTGTGTGTGTACAAGATGTGTGTATGTGTGTACAGTATGTGTGTGTGTGTATGTGTGTGTACAGTGTGTGTGTGTGTGTTTGTGCACAGTATGTGTGTGTGTGTGTGTGTGTGTCTACTGACACGCTGTCCCCCTGATTGGAGGGGCTCAGCTCCAGTTAGCAGTGTTGCCAGCTGACATTTCTCCAGAGCCTCTGTCCTTGCCTCATGGGAGCTTGTCTCGCTGAGGACATGCAAATAGAAAGTGCCACTCTGGATGTCTAAGGTAGTTGGATTCGGTCTATTTTTGCAGGTAAAGTGTGACTCAGCATGTGTGCTATGTGTGTGTGTGTGTGTGTGTGTGTGTGTGTGTGTGTGTGTGTGTGTGGTGTGTGTGTGCGTGTGCGCGTGTTGCCCTTCAAAGTATTGCATTGATATGGAGCAGACCCTACTACATGTCTGTGACGTGTATGTGTGTGTATTTCTGTGTGTGTGTGTGTGTGTGCATGTGTCTGTGCGGGAGTGTGTCTCAGGTGCTGGCTGGAGATGAGTCCTGCTCCTCCAGGTATTGTTGGGCTCCATATCTCCAGACTCCAGATGCTACCAGACCCTCCAACCCAAAGTGAGCTACACGGCTCCACCGTTCAACTGCCAGTCTATATTTATATCCATTAGCTCTACTTCATTCCTTATTCCTTAACCCCTCAGAGAACCCTAAACGCCTCCCCAGAGAACCCCTAAACGCCTCCCAAGAACCCTCAACTGAATTGTTTGAGGGTGGAAGATTCAGTTAATTGGCAAATTTGGCGAACCCCATTCATATGTAGTATTGCTACTTCTTTTACCCCAAGGTCTCCTCTTCCCTTCAAAATAGCACTCCGTTACCCCACCCAGCACTAAATATGATTACAAACACAGCGCACTCTTGCCACAACAAAACAATATGGGAGATTGCTTTCCTCTCAGACCAGAGGTCGGATGTTTGGTCCTTGAGGGAAAATAAATGAATAATGAAAATCTATATAAACAACAACATTAGAGGCCTTTCTTTCAGTGATAAGACCGGCTACTCCCTCGCACTCTCTCCCTGTCTCTCTCCCTCTCACTCTCTCCCTGTCTCTCTCTCCCTCCTACCCACCCCCCTCTCTCTCTCCCTCTCCTTCTCTCTCCCTCTGTCTCTCTCCCCCCCTCTCTCTCCCCTCTCTCTCTCCCACCCACCCCCCCTCTCTTTCTCCCTCTCTCTCTCTCTCCCTCCCTCCCTCTGTCTCTCCTGCATAGCGTAGGCCCTGCTGGCCTCTCTGTTTCATGGGGGTCACAGGGGTCACGGTGGGTCAGGTGCTCTGTGTTTGTCTCGCCAGGCCCACAGGCTGTTTCAGACGGAGCCCTCATGTTGCCTTGCAGCTAGGCACCAGGGCGCTCCGCCATGTCAACTCCTCAGCGCTAATTGCTGTGGCCTTCTCTTAACATAACAAGCCCAGGAAGTAAATAACTAATGTGCCCCTTGGTACACTCATTATTAGCTTACTGGAAATCCCATTTTCTGCCACTTTCCTCACTCTCATTTATCAGCCTCTCAGACCTTCCATTTCTTTTTCTCAGTCATTAATTGAATGAGGCTAGATTTCTCTGAATGGACACCTAAAGAATAGAGCAACCCTCTTTGACCATTAGGACCGTGAGGGCTGATCACTAATGTCCATTTTGTCCCCACTTGAGTGGACTCATCTTAAGACTTTGTTTGACCATGGATAATGTTCTCCTCCCCAGTCCTTCACATAACCTCTCTCTCTCTTTCTCTCTCTCAAAGTACTGCAGACAAGAGAGACCGAGACTGAGAGACAACACCCAGGTCCCAGTTTGAGCTCTGTAGTAGACTGTCTCATTGTCCATGACAGTCACGGCAGCGGAATACAGCCACGTTCAAACCAGGCAACTCCTGACGAAGTGTTAAAAGGGGCCCAGCCAGATGTGCTCAGGAATCCGCACACATCCAAGACTCTTGATTTGATGACAAATGGGCAAGGAGTGCTTAGGGTGGCAGAAAAACCCGGCATTACAAGCGGCGTTCCTCTCCTTCGTCCATCCATAACTAGATTCCAGTCCCGCGAGGTTCGGCAGATTGATTTTACAGAAGCATGAATCTTTAGTTATAAAGGCTGGCTCAGCAGGCCTACGCTGTACGTGCCAGCGGGGAGGATGTCTGAACACTGTACTGTAGAACTCATATCAAAAACCATTACTGTACATCTGGCCAGCGCCACAAAGCTGGTCACAGGTCGGGAATATGGTGGTTGGGTTTCTAGAATATGGTGGAAGTTGGGTTTCCAGATGGAAGTTGCCTCCTACTGCAGAGGGGAGATATTTGGGTGTGGACCATTTTTGTCACCATAAACACAAGCTGCTCTTTTCTAAAATAGGGTGCTTTCTCTTCTACAGGCAAGCTGTTCCTCTGCAAACACTGAGCCTTAGGGAAGCTAGGCTGTTGCTTTGTGAGGGTTAGTTCTTTTGTAAACACACTGGGAGCCAGACCAATGTTAGCTGCCACATTGGCATCACTCTGGGAAGAAAGATTTTGGTTCAATCGGTCTTGCCTGGATCAATAGAAGGATCGATTATGAATTAAAGAAGTCCTCTTACACTCACATCGTTTTATAGAGAGATGGATTGCAAGTCTGTCTTCGCTCGATGGAGAGAATAACAGACACAAAAACAAAGAATAACTAAAATCATTTTAAAAAATCCCACCAAGGCGTATTGTCTGTGCATTCTGTCAACTCTAGTTTTCTCAACATGGAGAGAGAGCCAAGGTCCATTCAGACACGCGCACACACACACACACACACACACACACACACACACACACACACACACACACACACACACACGCAGTGGAACAGAAACAATGTAGTGGAGAGGGATATATCTCCCTAGACGACAATCAAATAAATGAATGACCGCCTGTAAGCGAAGATGTCTTAACGATTGATGCCCTTGAAAGGGCCGTGCCACTGAAGGAGGACTAACGTTGCATTTAGCCGGCAGACATAACCTGCCCTCGGAGACCAGTCAGATGAGAGACATTCACCATGGCGTGGAGGAGGGCCTCGCCTCCAATTACCTGGGACTAACGTCACTGGGAACACACACAGACAGTGATGTGAGCGATGGATAAGCCGTTCATCCCGCCGCACCAGGTTCACCGTTCTGACTGGGGAGCAGCAGCTGGTTGACGGGGGCTGGCTCCGGTAATGGAGGCGAGCCGGATCCTCCCCCAAATTCATTTTGATTTCTGGGCTCTGGGCTCAAACCTAATCAGGTTTCCCCAGAGTACGACCACAGGCTTTTATAGATTTCCTATATATAAACACGCACGCACACACACACACAGTTGGAGAGAATGAAGACATACTGTATGTAGTTTTCCCCATGTTCATTACCAGTCAAGGCCGAGGAGACAGAGGAGACCTCCCCATGCATGTAGAGTCCTCTCCCTGATTAGTTTCCTCTAGCAGGTCTACCTGATTAAATTCCTAGCAGGTCTACCTGATTAAATTCCTCTAGCAGGTCTACCTGATTAAATTCCTCTAGCAGGTCTCCTTAGTTTCCTCCAACATGTCTACCTGTTTAGTTTCCTCCACCATGTCTACCTGCTTAGCTTCCTCTAGCAGGTCTACCTGGTTAGATTCCTCTAGCAGGTCTACCTGCTTAGCTTCCTCTAGCAGGTCTACCTGATTAAATTCCTCTAGCAGGTCTACCTGGTTAGTTTCCTCTAGCAGGTCTACCTGATTAGTTTCCTCTAGCAGGTCTACTTAGCTTCCTCTAGCAGGTCTACCTGGTTAGTTTCCTCTAGCAGGTCTACTTAGCTTCCTCTAGCAGGTCTACCTGGTTAGATTCCTCTAGCAGGTCTAGCTGGTTAGCTTCCTCTAGCAGGTCTACCTGGTTAGATTCCTCTAGCAGGTCTAGCTGGTTAGATTCCTCTAGCAGGTCTACCTGGTTAGATTCCTCTAGCAGGTCTAGCTGGTTAGATTCCTCTAGCAGGTCTAGCTGGTTAGATTCCTCTAGCAGGTCTAGCTGGTTAGATTCCTCTAGCAGGTCTACCTGGTTAGATTCCTCTAGCAGGTCTACCTGGTTAGATTCCTCTAGCAGGTCTAGCTGGTTAGATTCCTCTAGCAGGTCTAGCTGGTTAGATTCCTCTAGCAGGTCTAGCTGGTTAGATTCCTCTAGCAGGTCTAGCTGGTTAGATTTCTCTAGCAGGTCTAGCTGGTTAGATTCCTCTAGCAGGTCTAGCTGGTTAGATTCCTCTAGCAGGTCTAGCTGGTTAGATTCCTCTAGCAGGTCTACCTGGTTAGATTCCTCTAGCAGGTCTAGCTGGTTAGATTCCTCTAGCAGGTCTAGCTGGTTAGATTCCTCTAGCAGGTCTACCTGGTTAGATTCCTCTAGCAGGCCTCCCTGGTGCTGAAGAACAGGCTGGTTAGATTCTCCTGGACCCTAGCTCCTGGACCCTAGCTCCTGGACCGCTGAGGAGAGCAGGGAGGCAGAGCCTGTAATGAAGGATTCATCAGAGGAGGCACGAGCAGAGCAGGGGGCACGAGAGGAGAGGAGAGAAGAAAAATGTCCATGACTCCAGATCCACAGCAGCAGGGTTTCATCATTAGCCCCTGGTTTAGGTCTGGTTTAGGTCTGGTTTAGACCTGGTTTAGACCTGGTTTAGACCTGGTTTAGACCTGGAACATCGTTGAGTGGCATCTCTACCCAGTCAGTGGCAACGACCATCCATGTAGTCTACAGGGAGGAGATGCCAGGCAACAGCAGGCACATGGGCAGGGGTAAGAGTATCCCTGCTCTGGAGGCTAGTAGACCCAGAGGCTGGGGTAAGAGTGTCCCTGCTCTGGAGGCTAGTAGACCCAGAGGCTGGGGTAAGAGTGTCCCTGCTCTGGAGGCTAGTAGACCCAGAGGCTGGGGTAAGAGTGTCCCTGCTCTGGAGGCTAGTAGACCCAGAGGCTGGGGTAAGAGTGTCCCTGCTCTGGAGGCTAGTAGACCCAGAAGCTGGGGTAAGAGTGTCCCTGCTCTGGAGGCTGCTTTCAAAGGGGTAGCATGGCAATTTAAAGGAGGATAAGCTGCCTTAAAAGAGAAATATGATTATAGAGGACGGGCATACTGTATATATGATAGTGGTAAATATGATTGCAGAGGACATGTATACGGTATATAATCCCAAGGAAAAACAATTCTCAAGAGCACAAAAGCTTCATAAATGACTCTGGGCTGGTAAATCAAGTGCGGCAGCCAAAGTGAAAACATTCTGTTCCTCCAGGAGAGAAGCGGAAGCCCCGTGATAATTATGCACATAATCGTCCACGCAAGTCACTTTCACAGTGACCTGTCAGAATGCGGAATCAGGGAGCGATCTGCGCGAGCGATTAGTTATGCCTGAGTGAGCTAGCACAACGGCCTTCCATCTGTATGCGGTTGGTAATGTCTGGAGTCCGGCCGTCCGCTGCCTGGCGCGGTGACCCCGGTCCGCGGGGGCGCGCCGTGTGGCAGGCCGAAGGTCACTCCGTGACAGCCACGCAAGGCTGTCATAGCCACGCTTTTCCAGGTGGAAACAGGGTGAAGAAAGTTAGAAATACTTCAACTTCAAGGTGTTTCTTTAGCATGGGAGTGCGGTCAAATGGGAGAGCAGCTGCTTGTGGTAATGATTACCGGCTGCTGCCGTGGTCTAATGCCGGGCTCACTTTGAAGGGTTTTAAAAACCTCCACTGATTTCGAAATTGGCTTGCATGACACACATGAGGAGAATCTTAAGAGATATTCTCTTGAATCTCAAACAAGCGCTCCTTACAAGATTTGAAAATAACAGCTCATCACACACTACAGGATATTATCATGCCCGAACAACAAACCACTGCCTCGAAACAAACAAGTTTGATATTATCGAGGCGGCCCCGATGGGTTTGCGAGCCGATCGGGAGGTTTAAGATTGGATCTGTAATGCTGTGTTCACACTGGGCACGGCGAGAAAATTTGCACCGCCCAGTTCGCCCAATCTCGCCGCGGGATTAATGGGTTGCCGCGCGAATCCATCGCAGAAAGTTACAAAAATTGAACTTTAGCAAATGTTGCCGCACCGCCGGGTTCGGCGATTTGCGCCGCCCATGCCGCCCACCGCCCAGTTCGTGCGAATTGTATAGACTTTCTATGTAAACTCGCTGCGCCGCAGGAAAAATTTGCGCCCGGTGTGAACACAGCATAAACCCCTCAGATTACAAGATAATCTGGGCCGAACATTGGTACCGACTAATGTTCCAGACCGGATTTCTCCTCCGATTGTCGGGAGGGGTGAATCGGGGATAAAGCGGCCCAAAAATCCTGTAGTGTGGGCCCAGCATTAATGCTTACCCACACTGAGACAGAAAGAGAGACACCTGGCTATCAGTGTTCAAACTTCACCGGGTTACTCTCTAAGACTCTGCAGATCACCTCTGCTTCATCAGAGATGCTTTGAAGTGTTCCTTTCCAAAGGACCATTGCGATCTTAACCCAGCGAGCGGAAGGCTAATGGTCAGGTAAGCTCCCAACACAGCAGGTTGGTACCAATGACATGGGATTGGTTACAATGACTTGAATACTTAGTAGTCTAAGTCTGAGGCAGGAAAGACCTGCTCCAGTTCCCAGATAGCAAGCGGATGTGTAATAATTCTGGGCCATATATGGGCCAGAACTAAGCCACCAGGGCCAGATCTGGCCTGTATATGGCCCAGATCCGCTTGCTATCTGGGTTACGACCTTTGTTTCCTACAGTATTACAGAAACGTATGACTAAAGCTTCCAGCCTGCCTTAGGATGACCCCATCAGAGACACAATGAGGGAACTAATACATGAGAGACTACATAGCACAGCAGCTCCATATAGCCGCCCTGCTGTGAGACATTAGCACCCCGCCGTCTCTTCGTATGTCAGAGTGTGTTCTATAGGAAATGACACGCGGGATGACCACATACCGAGCGCGCTCAGTGGGATATTGAAGGTATGTGTCATAAGCCACTTACGTCTTAATATGATTTGCGCTGGAGAGCAACAGGCTTATTCAGCAGCCGGAGCCTCGCTGAAGGATTACCGCTGTCCACACGGAGGGGGGCTTCTGAGCCCCCGTGGTGGACTGAAACCCTCGTCCGCCGTCAATCAGGAAAACGGGACACTGCTGTAGGCCGTCCCCCTCTCAGACGCGAAAGCAGCAGCTTCAATCCCGACTGTTGCTTCAGTCAGTCAGCTCGCATTTCCTTCAGCAGAACCGAATACTGTCAGTGTTTCCCGAAATTGTACATATCTGAAAGTGGAATTTTAGATTGTAAAATTTAAATATATTACATTTTCTATAAGATTAGATGCAAAACGTGATCTTGAAGTCTCCTGCCCACCTGGGCTGTCTGTGGACAGGTTCGTAAGAGAGAAATGCAGGTCAGGAAATGAAAAATTCTCCCACACCATCTTTACTTTAACATTAAAACATGTTTTTTATTGCTACGACGTTTCGGTAGGTTGCAGCAATAAAACATTACATTTTTATTTTATTTTGTTTTTTTGTTTTTAATGGGCAAGCCAAGACAGTGTGGTGGAGCCATCTGGGATGCCAGCCGTAGTGTGGACTGATGAAGAACGCTTGGCTCAGTAAAACACACTTTGATGAAGGTACAGTAGCCTTGGAAAGCACTGCAAGCAAGATGCACACTTTACCTCCAGTAACCGCTGTCAAAAAGCCAATTGAGGTTGCAGACGCCCTAAAAAGACAGCATGTACATGCGAGAAGCCTCACTACGTCCCTCTGCTCATATCTCCTCTCATCTGCTCTCATCAGCAGCCCGAAAGCCAGCATGGTGCTGGTCCAGCTAATTGTTCTCTCTGTGGAGTTGACGGAATTGATTTCTTGGCGATGGGAATGTCAATAATTCAGCGCTGGGTTTGCGGGCGGGGAAGGGTCTCCCTTCACAGCGGGGGGCTACGGGCCGATCAGCCATGTGGAGTATTTGATCTTCAAGGCCGGACTGGCCCGGACTCTTCTATCTTTCATGTGGGTTTGTAGTGTGGGTCTGTGGTGTGGGTTTGTGATGGGGGTCTGTGGTGTGGGTCTGTGGTGTGGGTCTGTGGTGTGGGTCTGTGATGTGGGTTTGTAGTGGGCTTGTGGTGTGGGTTTGTGGTGTGGGTCTGTGGTGTGGGTCTGTGGTGTGGGTTTGTGATGGGGGTCTGTGGTGTGGGTTTGTGATGGGGGTCTGTGGTGTGGGTTTGTGATGAGGGTCTGTGGTGTGGGTTTGTGATGGGGGTCTGTGGTGTAGGTCTGTGGTGTGGGTCTGTGGTGTGGGTGTGTGGTGTGGGTCTGTGGTGTGGGTTTGTAGTTGGCTTGTGGTGTGGGTTTGTAGTGTGGGTTTGTAGTGTGGGCTTGTGGTGTGGGTCTGTGGTGTGGGTCTGTGGTGTGGGTTTGTAGTGGTCTTGTGGTGTGGGTCTGTGGTGTGGGTCTGTGGTGTGGGTTTGTAGTGGGTTTGTAGTGTCGGCTTGTGGTGTGGGCTTGTGGTGTGGGTCTGTGGTGTGGGTCTGTGGTGTGGGTTTGTAGTGGTCTTGTGGTGTGGGTCTGTGGTGTGGGTCTGTGGTGTGGGTTTGTAGTGGTCTTGTGGTGTGGGTCTGTGGTGTGGGTTTGTAGTTGGCTTGTGGTGTGGGTCTGTGGTGTGGGTCTGTGGTGTGGGTTTGTAGTGGTCTTGTGGTGTGGGTCTGTGATGTGGGTTTGTAGTTGGCTTGTGGTGTGGGTTTGTAGTGTGGGCTTGTGGTGTGGGTCTGTGGTGTGGGTTTGTAGTGGTCTTGTGGTGTGGGTTTGTAGTGTGGGCTTGTGGTGTGGGTCTGTGGTGTGGGTTTGTAGTGGTCTTGTGGTGTGGGTTTGTAGTGTGGGCTTGTGGTGTGGGTCTGTGGTGTGGGTTTGTAGTGTGGGCTTGTGGTGTGGGTCTGTAGTGTGGGTTTGTAGTGTGGGCTTGTGGTGTGGGTCTGTGGTGTGGGTTTGTAGTGTGGGCTTGTGGTGTGGGTCTGTGGTGTGGGTCTGTGGTGTGGGTTTGTAGTGGTCTTGTGGTGTGGGTTTGTAGTGTGGGCTTGTGGTGTGGGTCTGTGGTGTGGGTTTGTAGTGGTCTTGTGGTGTGGGTTTGTAGTGTGGGCTTGTGGTGTGGGTCTGTGGTGTGGGTCTGTGGTGTGGGTTTGTAGTGTGGGTCTGTGGTGTGGGTTTGTAGTGTGGGTTTGTAGTGTGGGTCTGTGGTGTGGGTTTGTAGTGTGGGCTTGTGGTGTGGGTTTGTAGTGTGGGCTTGTGGTGTGGGTTTGTAGTGGTCTTGTGGTGTGGGTTTGTAGTGTGGGCTTGTGGTGTGGGTCTGTGGTGTGGGTTTGTAGTGGTCTTGTGGTGTGGGTCTGTGGTGTGGGTTTGTAGTGTGGGTCTGTGGTGTGGGCTTGTGGTGTGGGTTTGTAGTGTGGGCTTGTGGTGTGGGTCCAGGGCCCTTGGATCTCACCCTCAGAAGTCCCCTCCTCTCTCTCTCTCTCTCTCTCTCTCTCTCTGCATGGCGTGGAGCTGGCTGGCTTTTGGGGAGAGAGGTTTACCTCAGTCGGAGCCCAGCAGAGGCCTCACACACACACACACACACACACACACACACACACACACTCCCACGGATACACTCACAAGGGTGTGTGTGCATGTGAGCGAACAGACACATACATCTCTAAAAGTAAGAGTGTGTGTGTGCGTGTGTGTGCATGTGTGCGTGTGTGTAGAGAGAGAGAGAGAGAGAGAGAGAGAGGGAGAGAGAGAGAGAGAGAGAGAGAGGGGGGGAGAGAGAGAGAGGGAGAGAGAGAGAGAAGCCCGCCTCAGTCTGGACAGTGATCAGAGAGACGGATCATTAAGTGGGAAGCACATGCCCTCTCTCCTAGCCTCTCTCCTGGCTTCTCCCCTAGCCTCTCTCCTGGCTTCTCTCCTAGCCTCTCTCCTGGCCTCTCTCCTGGCTTCTCTCCTAGCCTCTCTCCTGGCCTCTCTCCTGGCTTCTCTCCTGGCCTCTCTCCCGGCCTCTCTCCTGGCTTCTCTCATAGCCTCTCTCCAGCCCTCTCTCCTAGCCTCTCTCTTGGCCTCTCTCCTGCCCTCTCTCCTAGCCTCTCTCCTGCCCTCTCTCCTAGCCTCTCTCCTGCCCTCTCTCCTGGCCTCTCTCCTAGCCTCTCTCCTGCCCTCTCTCCTAGCCTCTCTCCAGCCCTCTCTCCTAGCCTCTCTCCAGCCCTCTCTCCTAGCCTCTCTCCTAGCCTCTCTCCAGCCCTCTCTCCTAGCCTCTCTCCTAGCCTCTCTCCAGCCCTCTCTCCTAGCCTCTCTCCCGGCCTCTCTCCTAGCCTCTCTCCTGGCCTCTCTCCTGCCCTCTCTCATAGCCCTCTACCACTACTTCATCATCTCCAGATCGCTCCACTAATTCACTCCCAAGGTTATATCCGGCACGCATGCATAGGCAACTCTTATTGTAAATTGCAATGGAAAATCTGTCGGCTTTGGTATTTTTCAATTACCCGTTGGGTAGTAGCTGTGCGGGGCGCGCAGTGTTTCAGCCGTATCTGAAAATGTGAAGGAACATTGGGAAATATCTTCCTAAATATACGATCTGCAGATGCTTGCAGGGATTTCATTACTTCCTTATTGAGGAGGGGAAATCAAAACACACAAATCCGTGGAGGGGAATTTAATATCGAGGTAGAGGTAGATAAAGAGAGAGAAAGATGGAGAGAGAGAGAGATAGATAGAGAGAGAGAGAGGGAGGGAGAGAAAGAGGGTGAGAGAGATATGTGGCTCTCTGCTGTTCTCCGTGGCTCTTGGCTGGGGTTAGGAGGGATGAGTCACATCCATTCATCCCAGATGAGACGGAGCTTCTCCATGTTCTAATAAAACCCGGGCAGAGGATGACAGGTGATGGAGCAGGCCATCGGCCTTCAGACACGTTGAACACACCTATATATCATTTTGTGTTTAGTTTACACAGGTGTGTGTGTGTGTGTGTGTGTGTGTGTGCGTGTGTGTGTGTGTGTGTGCATGCGTGTGTGAACCAATGATAGAGAGAAGGGTGAGGGGCATGAAGGGGATTTATCATGTGCTCATTGAGCCTATGGTTCAACCAAATACTGAATTCTTTTGAGATGAATTTCTCGGCAACAGCTTGCATGTGTTCAATAATGATAAACAAAACCAAGCCAAATCAATAATTTCTCAAGGCCAACCAGATGTCTCTTATAGTAAATATGATCTCTTCTCCACTACATTAAATGATGTTGGCAGTTCTCTCCCTGCAGAGAGAGAGAGACAGAGAGAGAGAGAGGGAGAGAGGGAGGGAGAGAGAGAGACAGAGAGAGAGAGAGGGAGAGAGGGAGAGAGAGAGAGAGAGAGAGGGAGAGAGAGAGAACGAGGGAGGGAGAGAGGTACAGTAGAAAGGGAGGGAGAGAGAGAGGGAAAGAGGGAGAGAGAGGGAGAGGGAGGGAGAGAGGGAGGGTAAGATTGGGATGGGGAATGTGTACCAAGCATTTATGTAGCTTCCCCGGTTTGCTTTTTGGAGAGAGTTAATCCCAGGGTAAACTCTGAAGAGACTGGCGCTCCCTGAGAGTGAAACAGCACATCAGTAACACATCAATAATACATCATGCATTCACCAACACTTCACATTCGCTGTGAGCTAACAGGATTCACACACACACACACACACACACACACACACACACACACACACACACACACACACACTCACGCATGTACGTACACACACACACACACACATACACACACACACACACACACACAGGCATTTACGTACACACACACACACACACACGCATGTACGTATACACACACACGCACACACAGAAACACACACACACACACACCATCCTCTCTCTCTCTCTGTCAGAGTGAGGCCGCCACCAAAGAAAACCTGGAATTATTCATTCATGACAGAATGCTCACAAAAAAATAGAAAATATATATAAAAAATAACAAAAAATCACCCAGGGAGATGCAGCCGAGCTGCTTCCCCGCCGCAGTCGTCTCGCTCACGATCCGCGTGATTGGCTGGCCTGGAAGGAGGCTCGCTCACGATCCGCATGATTGGCTGGCCTGGGAGACCCCAGCAGCCACAGCAGTGTGAGTCTCCACAGCACCTCCCAGGCTGCATATTGATAATGGAGGCCTTTCTCACACACACACACACACACACACACGCACACACACACACACACACACACACACACACACACACACACACACAGAAACACACTAGAAACACACAAACACATGCCCCTCCCCCCCCCCACCACACACACGGCCAGCTACAGCTGAACACCGATGAGTGTGAGGATTCAATACCATTGTGAGGATTCAATACCATAACCAGACCAGGTCGAAGCACATCTACATTTCTGTGCATGATTGCTCCTGTCTGGCAGTGGCATAACAGAACTACGGGCAGCAAACAGGAAGTATTTCAAATTGCATTTTAACCCGGGTCTGGTTTCCAACTCTATGTCCTGTGTGCACCTATATACCGTATAGTAAATATTCATGGGTCCGATGCAGACTTCCTCGCGGGTGTAGACTGATCAGAATGTGCGGTGCGTATTATCTGGGCAGCCAGAGTGTTGCTGTAACCTGCCCTGTGTCTCATTAAAAGTTCTGTTTGTGCCTGACGTTCCCCGGGAACCAGGGGTGTGAATGCTAAACGTGCTGTTTGTTATTCCTCTCTCTGCCCGCGGGTTAAACTACGCTCGCAGATGCGCCGTGGCAGACGGCCAGAATAAATACCAAATTAATTTGGAGTGCGGTAAATACCTCTGTTGGTCATTTCTCAAAGTTTCTCATCTTGAAAGACCTTCGTCAAGGCCAAAAACCTGTTGCTCCTGCACATAAATGAAACCCAATAAATGGGTCGGTTTAGTCCTGTCCTGCCCACCTAGACAGAGCAAGGTTGATTATGCACAGGCCTTCCCCAGGGAAGCCAGACGATAGGACCCAGAAACCGGGTTAGCTCGACAGTAGCCTAGCTCACTGGAACTGCAACACCAGGAGCTGACAGCCAGCTGCTGCGGGAGCCAACACACACGAGACAGAGAGAGAAAGAGAGAGGAGAGAGGGGATGGAGAGAGGGGATGGAGAGAGAGAGAGACATCCCCACCACTAGGCCTACTGGGTATCTCCATTATGTCACTATGGGTGCTGCTGATGTCTTCGGTAAGTAAGTAAAACTCTTTAGCTTGGTCCGAGGCCCCACCAGGAGTCCCTGGCCGGACGACCTCAGGGACCAGCTGGACGAGTATACCGTAAGTGGATGAGGTCGCAGATATAGGCGGGGGCTTGACCATGGAGGACTCTATAGGTGAACGCCAGGACCTTGAACTGGATCCGAGGTGCACTGGGAGCCTAGACCCTAGAGAAGACGCTCTGTAGTAAACCCTAGAGAAGACGCTCTGTAGTAAACCCTAGAGAGGACGCTCTGTAGTAAACCCTAGAGAAGACGCTCTGTAGTAAACCCTAGAGAAGACGCTCTGTAGTAAACCCTAGAGAGGACGCTCTGTAGTAAACCCTAGAGAGGACGCTCTGTAGTAAACCCTATAGAAGACGCTCTGTAGTAAACCCTAGAGAAGACGCTCTGTAGTAAACCCTAGAGAAGACGCTCTGTAGTAAACCCTAGAGGACGCTCTGTAGTAAACCCTAGAGGACGCTCTGTAGTAAACCCTAGAGAAGACGCTCTGTAGTAAACCCTATAGAAGACGCTCTGTAGTAAACCCAAGAGAAGACGCTCTGTAGTAAACCCTATAGAAGACGCTCTGTAGTAAACCCTAGAGGACGCTCTGTAGTAAACCCTAGAGGACGCTCTGTAGTAAATCCTAGAAGACGCTCTGTAGTAAACCCTAGAGAAGACGCTCTGTAGTAAACCCTAGAAGACGCTCTGTAGTAAACCCTAGAGAAGACACTCTGTAGTAAACCCTAGAGAAGACGCTCTGTAGTAAACCCTAGAGAAGACGCTCTGTAGTAAACCCTAGAAGACGCTCTGTAGTAAACCCTAGAAGACGCTCTGTAGTAAACCCTAGAAGACGCTCTGTAGTAAACCCTATAGGACGCTCTGTAGTAAACCCTAGAAGACGCTCTGTAGTAAACCCTATAGGACGCTCTGTAGTAAACCCTAGAAGACGCTCTGTAGTAAACCCTAGAAGACGCTCTGTAGTAAACCCTAGAGAAGACGCTCTGTAGTAAACCCTATAGGACGCTCTGTAGTAAACCCTAGAAGACGCTCTGTAGTAAACCCTAGAGAAGACGCTCTGTAGTAAACCCTAGAGGACGCTCTGTAGTAAACCATACCTGCTTATCAACACCTCTCCTTCCATCCTTGACATTCTGGTTCTTTCCCATTTTCTTTTTTTTTCTCCCCAAGACAACTAATAGATTGCTCTGCGCTGCTGTTTATGTGTGTGTGTGTGCCTGTGTGTGTCCGTGCGTGTGTGTGTCCTAATTGGGGTGACTTGGCTCATCAACACCTCTGCTGATCTATCCGTGTCTCTGCTCTCCGAGGGCCCCGCTGGGATCGCGCTTCAAATGTATTCGATTGAGGCGAGAGAGGGAAAATCCTTAGTCATTTCGGCGGCCGTAGTGCTCGTTAGAGGGTCCAGTCGGGATTCATTAGGCGGATCTACCTTCCCACTGCCCTGCTTTGAAGAGGAGCGCGCCGCCATCAGGAAGGGGGAGGTGAGGGGTGAATACGGGCAGGGAAGTGGAGAGAGAGGAGGAAGAGGAGGAGAGGGAGAGTGGGAGGAGGAAGAGGGGGAGAGAGGAGAGGGAGAGAGAGGAGGAGGAAGAGGAGGAGAGGGGGAGAGAGAGGAGGAGAGGGAGAGAGGGGAGGAGGGGGAGAGGAGAGAGGAGAAGAGAGAGGAGGAAGAGGAGGAGAGGGGGAGAGAGAGGAAGAGGAGTAGATGGGGGTGGAGAGGACAGGGAGAGAGAGGAGGAGGAGAGGAGGAGAGAGGAGGAGAGGGAGAGAGAGGAGGAGGAAGAGGGGGGGAGAGAGGAGAGGGAGAGAGAGGAGGAGGAAGAGGAGGAGAGAGGAGAGGGAGAGAGAGGAGGAGGAAGAGGAGGAGAGGGAGAGAGGAGAGGGAGTGAGAGGAGGAGGAGAGGAGAGAGGAGGAAGAGGGGGAGAGAGGAGGAGGAAAAGGAGGGGGAGAGAGTTGGAGAGGGAGAGAGAGGAGAAGGGGAGAAGGAGGAAGAGGGGGAGGACGAGGGGGAGAGAGGAGGAGGAGGAAGGGGGAGAGAGGAGGAGGAAAAGGAGGGGGAGAGAATGGGAGAGGGAGAGAGAGGAGGAGGAGGAAGAGGGGGAGGAAGAGGGGGAGAGAGGAGGAGGAGGAAGAGGGGGAGAGAGGAGGAGGAGGAAGAGGAGGAGAGGGGGAGAGAGGAGGAAGAGGAGGAGAGTTTGCTGGGGCTTGGTGTGAAGCAGGTCATGTATCCGGAGGTGCCCCAGCTGTTTCTCACTGTTCACACCAGACAAACTGACAGTAGGGTCTCACGGAGAGGTTGCGCCCGAGGTGTCCCGCCCGGCGCCCGGCGGTGACGGACTGCTGCAGCGTTTCTGACTGCGGCTTCAAAGAGACGTCTGCGTTTGGGCTGTCGGGGAGAACCGCCCCCAGCCTGGCATCGCACCTTCAAAACGAAACTTTCAAAACATCTAAACTCAAAGAAAGATACTTGTAAGATATTTGGAATAAGGCAAAAAACACAGAAAGAGAAAGGAGAGAGAGAGACAGAGGAAGGGGGGGGGTGAGAAAGAGAGAGGAGAGAGAGGGGATGGAGAGAGAGAGAGAGAGAGAGAGAGAGAGAGAGAGAGAGAGAGAGCAGGACATCCCCACCACTAGGCCTACTGGGTATCTCCATTATGTCACTATGGGTGCTGCTGATGTCTTCGGTAAGTAAGTAAAACTTTATTTCTATAGCGTTCTTCACAGCACGAGTGCTTCGCAGTAGAGATAAAAATACAAATCACACACAAAATACAGATATAAAATACAATTACACAATAAAATACAGGCAGTATGCCTGCCTTAAAATGTGAGTTTTCAACTGTCTCTTAAAAGAGTTCTCAGATGTTGAGGCTTTCATGTTGAGCTCATTCTAGAGCCTAGGGGCCACCACCCCAAAAGCTCGGTCACCCTTAGTCTTTAGCTTGGTCCGAGGCACCACCAGGAGGCCGGACGACCTCAGGGACCAGCTGGACGAGTATACCGTAAGTGGATGAGGTCGCAGATATAGGCGGGGGCTTGACCATGGAGGACTCTGTAAAATGGTAAATGGACTGCACTTATATAGCGCTTTTCCACCTTAGTGGCACTCAAAGCACTTTACAATGGCCTCTCATTCACCCATTCACACATACATTCACACACCAATGGCGGTAGCTGCCATGCAAGGTGCTAACCTGCACATTGGGAGCAATTTGGGGTTAGGTGTCTTGCTCAAGGACACTTCGACATGTGGACAGTCAGAGCTGGGATTCGAACCACTGACCCTTCGATCATTGAAAGACCCGCTCTACCAACTGAGCTACAGCCGCCCCTGTAGGTGAACACCAGGACCTTGAACTGGATCCCGAGGTGCACTGGGAGCCAATGTAAAGAGGCAAGGATGGTGTTGAATTTGCTGATTATAAAGCCAAGAGGAAGCATGTAGAGCAAATCGAATTGGAGCTATGACAGAGCCTTGTGGCACGCCTCAGGAAAGGGGAGCGGAGTCAGACTTGAAAGGACCAACGGCCACGGCAAAACTTCTCTCTTTGAGGAGGATGCAAACCAATTTAAGGCGCTCCCAGAGATGTCCACCCACTCCCTAAGCCTATGTAACAGGATGCTATGATCTACCGTGTCAAAAGCTGCACTAAGATCAAGCGGAACCAGAACACCGCATTCGAGTCTGAGGACATCATTATATCGTTTGAGACTCTGAGCAGAGCTGTTTCTGTGGAGTGGTTCTTGGCGAAAACACGATATTTCACGATGGGCGCTGCTGCTGCTGCTGCTGTGTTCACTATGGGGGCTGCTGATGTCGTCTGCCCAACCTCAAAGCCTCCCTTGAAATCCCTCCGTGGAGATCCAGATGCCTCGCTCAGTTCCCAGGGACAAGCTCTCCCTGCCCACCTCTCTCTCTTTATCTGTCTCTCTCTCTCTCTCTCTGTCTCTGTCCCACTCTCTCTCTCTCTCTGTCTCTGTCCTACTCTGTCTCTCTCTCTCTCTCTCTCTCTCTCTGTCTCTGTTCTACTCTGTCTCTCTCTCTCTCTCTCTCTCTGTCCTACTCTCTCTCTCTCTCTCTCTCTCTCTGTCTCTGTCCTACTCTGTCTCTCTCTCTCTCTCTCTCTCTCTCTCTCTCTGTCTCTGTCCTACTCTGTCTCTCTCTCTCTCTCTCTCTCTCTCTCTCTCTCTCTATAGCAGAGTGATGAGACGGCCGTTGCCTGTGTTTGGCATACAGCAGACTGGCTAAAGGCTGAGACCCGGGAGAGAAGTATACAAACAATACAGAAAATATACTGAAGTATATACAAACAATACAGAAAATATACTGAAGTAAATACACACAATACAGAATATATACTGACGTATATACACACAATACAGAATATATACTGAAGTATATACACACAATACAGAATATATACTGAAGTATATACACACAATAGAGAATATATACTGAAGTATATACACACAATACAGAATATATACTGAAGTATATACACACAATACAGAATATATACTGAAGTATATACACACAATACAGAAAATATACTGAAGTATATACACGTAATACAGAATATATACTGTTTTACATACAGACAATACAGAAAATATACTGGGGTATATACACACAATACAGAATATATACTGGGGTATATATAAACACAATACAGAATATATACTGGGGTATATATAAACACAATACAGAATATATACTGTGGTATATAAAAAAA
>NC_140245.1:3855432-3887932 GCF_949987555.1 Borostomias antarcticus
GGGGGGAGACCGAAGATAATCCAGTGCAGCGAAACAGCAGGAAGAGAAAAACAAAAGGGATTATCTTAACGCAACATAACACAACGCAGCTAAACGCTCGACGCAACACAACACAGCTGAAGGTTCAGCTCAACGCCTCAGAGCTAAACGCTCGACGCAACACAACACAGCTGAACGCTCAACTCAATGCCTCAGAGCTAAATGCTCGACGCAACACAACACAGCTGAAGGTTCAGCTCAACGCCTCAGAGCTAAACGCTCGACGCAACACAACACAGCTGAACGCTAGACGCAACAGAACACAGCTGAACGCTTGACGCTACACAACGCAGATGAACGCTCGACGCTACACAACGCAGCTGAGCGCTCGCCGGAGCCCCGAGGCCCACGCCACCTCCCACGCACCTGCTTCACCCTTCGCCACACGCCTCGGCGCGCGTTTGTCCTAAACGCGGTGGTCACCGGCCGAGTGACGTTCCCGGGTAAATGAGGACAAACGACCGTCGGGCTGAGGTGTCTTCAGCGAAGAAAGGGGCATACAAGCATTGTGCAACTTCTCATTGGTTGACACCAACTGAGAACGGTGTGCTACAACAAAAACTCTTGTTTTATGGGTCACTTACCACAGAATGTAAGTATATATCGGGCATTTACGCACTGCAGTTCAGGCGGAGTGCGTTGAAAGTATGTACAGCCTCTCTCATCATGATGAAGCATTCAGTGAAATGACAAAACCGTTGGAAGAAACCATTTACTGAAAATCGTTGCTAATTATTCTAATTAAATATTAACAGGTGTCATCGCCCTGGCTCCGCTAGAACACTGGGCAACGAAGGATCCATACCCATTTACAGTCATTAATCATTTAAGCGCTGGCTAATGACAATTAGTTAATGTTGATGAATGTTTAATGCTTGCATCAATAAATGATCATTAGCAAAACTACTCCTTGGAGAGGCTGTGTTTTAATGTGTGTGCATGTCTTTGTGCATGTGTGTGCGTGTTTGTGTGTGTGTGTGTGTGTGTGTATGTGTGTGTGTGTGTGTACAGTATGTATGTGTGCACTTATTTCCATGGAAATACCTGCTTCTGACAAAGCTGTCTGCGAAATGCCATCGACGTGCATCTCCTCACATCATCACAGTGTGGCTGGCCCCACCCAGGATGCATTGCAGTCAGCGTTGACACACTTCCAAAATCCCCGTGTCTGTTCTGACTCTCACAGCAGGGGTTGTTCTCGACTAGTTCACCCATCAAAGGCTGCTGTTCCTAGAGACCCTCAGACACCGTCTCCTCAGAACCGTGGAACAGCTGTCACTTCCATGTCGAAAATCAGACATCATATTGAGATTTGAACTCTTGCACCCTCCTTCAAAATATATGCATGTCATTCATACTACAGTACAGGATCTTCAGTAACGGGAAAGTTCAATACAAAAACAAGTAGATTTTCACAGTTTTTCACGCACAGCGATTTATTAAGTACAGCGTTTTGACCTTAAAGGTCTTGAAGGTTGATGTACAGTAACTGACGCAGACCTTTTAGGTCGATGCACTGTACTTCTTAAATCCCTGTGGTAGCGTGGAAAACACTGTGCAGATATTCTCTTGCTGTATATTAATCTTTTTTTGTTCTGTACCCGTTGGAATAACGTGGATGTTTGTGCTCTCTCTGATTTACATAGAACAAAAAGAGAACTGTCTCTCCTGTACTGGAGTGTTTCCAGGTAGGGAGACTACAGATTTGAATGTTATGATCACGTTTTCCGGTTGCCTCTCCTCTCCTCTCCTCTCCTCTCCTCTCCTCTCCTCTCCTCTCCTCTCCTCTCCTCTCCTCTCCTCTCCTCTCCTCTCCTCTCCTCTCCTCTCCTCTTCTGAATACATCTGTAAGGTCAGTGAAAAAATAACCGGATTGGTAAAAGATGTTGCATGGGAATATCTATCAAAAAGTGCTTGTTCCGAATGATTCATTTTGCTTCTCTCTCTCTCTCTCTTTAGTATGTAGCTTGTTAGACTGGTGTTAGAATAAGAAGCGTGGCTGTGTGTGTTAGAATGGGCTTAGAATAAGACACATAGCTGTGTGTGTTAGACTGGCTTAGAATAAGAGGCGTGGCTGTGTGTGTTAGAATGGGTTTAGAATAAGACACATAGCTGTGTGTGTTAGAATGGGTTAAGAATAAGAAGCGTGGCTGTGTGTGTTAGAATGGGCTTAGAATAAGACACATAGCTGTGTGTGTTAGACTGGGTTTAGAATAAGAAGCGTAGCTGTGTGTGTTAGAATGGGTTTAGAATAAGAAGCGTGGTTTTCTGCCGTGAGACAGAGCAGGCAGCTCACACCGCCAGGTTCCGCCTCGTCTCCCTGGAAGGTTACAGTTAAACGCACCCAAAAAGTCATTTAATGTGGATGATTCATGTCGTTGCTTTCCTAAGCAGGGGCTCAGTTTGTTGATTTGAACATTTTGGTTCCCCGCCACTAAGGGATGAATGTGGGTATAGCATTGTTTAGTGAAGGGGGGAATTTACATTTAAATTGGGAAACGGGCGTAAGCCAGGAGAAAAGGGGGAGTGGTTGTTGTACCTGACGATACAAGCTTTTTTTTTTCTCCCTATGAGCAAGGCTGGCAGTTGTGATCCTGAGGCATGTGTGCAGAAATGTTCCTGAGGCTCAAATCTCCATAATACAGCTGCCTGCTTGTCCTCAACCCCCCCTGGCTGGTTCTATGCGTCTCCCCGGGGAGAGGCGAGGAAATAAATCACTTTGAGACAACGGCTACCAACAGGCTCGCTGATGTCTGTCTTCACCTCAGTCCTCCGGAGATTACCCAGGTCGCCTTTCAACCCAGTCATGCGCCTGTCAGAGACGCACTGACGTATACGCGCGCACACGCACGCACACACAAACCGCAAACGCACACACAGACACACACACTCCACTTCCTGGTTACCAGGGCTCAGCGTAATTGTTTTGTCTGAGACGTTTAGTCTCATGATCCCTGTCTGTGTTTTTCGATTGACTTCCTGAGGTAGACTACAACGCAGTCTCTCATCCACTAACCCTAACCCTGAGATAGACCACAACACGGTCTCTCATCCACTAACCCTAACCCTGAGACAGTCTCTCATCCACTTACCCTAACCCTGAGATAGACAACAACACGGTCTCTCATCCACTAACCCTAACCCTGAGATAGACCACAACACAGTCTCTCATCCACTAACCCTAACCCTGAGATAGACCACAACACAGTCTCTCATCCCCTAACCCTAACCCTGAGGTAGACCACAACACGGTCTCTCATCCACTAACCCTAACCCTGAGATAGACCACAACACAGTCTCTCATCCCCTAACCCTAACCCTGAGATAGACCACAACACAGTCTCTCATCCCCTAACCCTAACCCTGAGATAGACCACAACACAGTCTCTCATCCACTAACCCTAACCCTGAGGTAGACTACAACGCACTCTCATCCACTGACCCTAACCCTGAGACAGTCTCTCATCCACTGACCCTAACCCTGAGACAGTCTCTCATCCCCTAACCCTAACCCTGAGATAGACCACAACGCAGTCTCTCATCCATTGACCCTAACCCTGAGATAGACCACAACACAGTCTCTCATCCACTAACCCTAACCCTGAGATAGACCACAACACAGTCTCTCATCCCCTAACCCTAACCCTGAGACAGTCTCTCATCCACTAACCCTAACCCTGAGATAGACCACAACACAGTCTCTCATCCACTAACCCTAACCCTGAGATAGACCACAACACAGTCTCTCATCTACTAACCCTAACCCTGAGACAGTCTCTCATCCACTAACCCTAACCCTGAGATAGACCACAGGTCTCTCATCCACTGACCCCAACCCTGATATAGAAAACAACAGTCTCTCATCCACTAACCCTAACCCTGAGACAGCCTCTCATCCACTAACCTTACCCCTGAGATAGACCACAACAGTCTCTCATCCCCTAACCCTTCCACTAACCCTACCCCTAACCCTAAGGTAGACCACAATACAGTGTCTCATCCGCTAACCCTAACCATTTTCTACTGATTCTCTGAGGTAGACCACAGCCCAGTCTGTCGTCCGCTCTGCAGACGGCCCACTAGTTCCCAGCAGCCTCTCTGGTCCGGGTAGCCGTGTTGTCACCCCCTCAAAGTCAGAGACCAGCTCAGTAGTAGCAGCTGCTCTCCCTCGTACCGCAGCGGATGAGGGAGGGACAGAGGAGGAATTGCAAGCAGAGAAACTGGGTTTTTGTTGGACAAATTCCAAGGAAGAAATGTCAGGACTGATTTCCTTCTCGATCTCGTGTTGTCGCGGGTGTCGGTTTAGGGAGTCGTTCTCCTGCTTTTCAGCCAATCACAGCCCTGCCTCTTCTGACCCATAGTGATGGCGAAACGCACGGCTGGTCGCTGTTTGAAAGGTGCGTCCTTATTAGGGTCGTATTAACAGCAAATTGATTTTGCGGGGAACAAAAGGTCACGATAAATGACTTGCGAGCCGCCAGCTCCAGTATTTATTAGCTCTGTATCCATGATCTAACAGATTACCGCCTCTGTGACTTTCTAACAGCAGAACAAATAAGAACGCAGCTCATTGTGTGTGTGTGTGTGTGTGTGTGTGTGTGTGTGGCGGGGGTGGTGGGGTGAGGTTTTCAAAATGTCACTCGATAATGTAAAATTATGGAACTGCGTGTCGAGACTCCCAGAATACATTGTGTCTCTAATATCAGTTTTTATAGTTTGATAAATGAGCTTCATTGGCTAGTAGTAACCCCTCCCCTCCATGGCAGCACCCTCTCTGAATGGCCAATGTTCCACTGATATTAAATGGCTGATGACAGTGAATGTGATTATTGTGAGTGGAGCAGGATGTCCAGGGAGTGTATTCCAGAAAGCAGGTTAAGTGAAAAGTTGAGTGAGGTTTCTAACCCTGAGACGAGGGGAACTTCCAGAGTTAACTCGAACTCTCGTTTCCCATGGTAATTTACTCTGTGAACCTAACCTGCTTGTTACTCTGTGAACCTATTATTTATCAAACCCAGTAGCGATATGCAATATGGCTGCCGGTGAGGGAAAAACCACGGGAAAGAAGCTCAATATACTTGCAAATAAGCATACAAAATTATTAAATCCCTTGGAATATCTTAGTTTAATGTAGATATAAAGGATTATGTCATGGTATCTTTATGACATGCTATTCTAGGCTACTGCATCTCAATGTAGCTCCATCGGCAATACATCTGATTCCAATCTAATCTGCTGAGTCTGAAGCAGCTGTCGCACATTTCCTCATTAACCTGATCGATGTTGATGAATTAACCACTCGGGAGAGGATTTTGAGACCCCAATTAGATGTGCCATCATTCCCTAGATAATCATTATCTAATCAAATATTACATTTTTGTCACATTCATCATTTACAGTATATTACTACTTCTACTACTACTACTACTACTACTACTACTACTATTACTACTACTATTATTACTACTACTACTAATAATAATACAATTATAATTGTATTTATATAGCACCTTTCAAACAAGGCAGTATAAAGTGCTTACATAAAAAATACAATTTATACAAAATTACACAATAACAACTGTAAGTTAAGACAAATAAATAAATATGAATAATAAATAAATATGAAAATAAACAAATAAATAAATATGAATACAATAAGTAAAACAGAACATGCAGGGAAGTTTTAGGAGATGTCTTCTGCAGAATCACACCCCAACAGTCAAAAAAAGACAAATCAGTCACATTTCATCTGGTATTTATTTCCTGCAAAGACAAATATAATTTTTATTTTTATTGTTCCAATGGCTTTCTAATCTGCTGCCCCAAGCAGGCTTCACCATCCCTTGATCAGTGTTTGCCATTTGTTTGATGAGACCAGATGAGATGTTTGAACACCTCTCTTTCTGGAACTGAAAACCCAGTTTCCAGTGGAGTGAAGTAGGAGAGCTTTTTCTTCTCTCATCAGCACACATGGCGAACACGGAGAGACTCAGGAAGAGCTTTCATCACCAAGCCTCCCGGCACCTAGTCTCACATAGCCAGACCTATCTCCACACTTCTACATAGCCAGACCTATCTATCTCCACACTCCGTTTACGCTGTGCCAGCGCCGGAGACAGGTCTGGCTTGACATATTACCATTCTGCAATAGGGGGGGGGGGACACAGTATTTCTTTAAACCAATCACAGTCGTCTTGGGCGGAACCAGCCCCGGACGCTGCGACGGCGCTCTTGCGAAATAGTCTGGATCGAATCTGATTGGTGCCGAGAGAATCTCTTGGCCCGAATAAGATTAATTTGCGTCGCCAGTCTCGCCACTGATTGGGCAGTGTGACAACGAATGACAAGGTTTATTGCCAAAACCTACATCCGTTGAGTCAAACTACCTGGCACCTGAATGACCCGCATGTATACAGTGAGATATGATACCCATGCCCCCACCCAGATTATTTATATCCATATACAGTTCCTGTATATAGCATGTACTGTACATAATCCATCCATACTGGTATCTTATGGCACTTCCTGTGTGATTTGTAAACGGTGTATTGCTGTTTATCTGTAATGAGCCCATATTTGGAGCCAGCAGCAATATTTCACTGTAACTGTACACTGATTAAATAAAGCATCAGAATCAGCCATGTCATCGCCCCCTTACTGTCACGGGCCCGGCGTAGTGATTACAGTAAACAGTCGAGTGTTTTATGCATAACATTAAGTTACCTCCGTGTACAGTAAACGACTGCTTTAAATGATGAGGACTGGTGTCATATGTTTTTATGCTGGTCGTATTGCTGTTCTTGGTTTAATGTGATGATCGGATCGGATCTACCGCATCTTATTTGCGAGTGCACTGATTGTGCTGCCAATCGCCATTTAGTCATTGTAAGCTGTCCCTGGCATATATTCATTAAAGCCAACTGTTTATAAAACATTGTGGCCCAAGTGTGCCTGACTGGTGCCAACTGTATAATCAGTGAAAGTATCTGTGAATGCTCTGGTTTGGTTCTGCTTACCACATTATAATACTAAATTATTCACATTTATTTTAGTCCTAATGATACATCGGGTCATATTAAATCTACCTGAGACTAGTTTGTGACCTCATTGCTGCACAAATACCAGGTTATCAAAACTATTTAATGATAATTGCACCCCCTCAAAAATGTGTGTTGGTAATGCGCCCGCTCATGCGGTTCTGCCTGGCGACAGGTTTGCTTCTCAGAACGTCTCCTTGACCTGTGTGTCTTTGAGAAGAATGCTGCTTGGACAGAATAGCGTTAGCTGTTGGATCACCAGGTCGTTTTTGGGATCTGTCTATTACTGTAGCTCGTCAGCTAGTCATGTGTGCACAGCTGATCTTAACTAACGTTATCTAGCTAGTTCTACACAGTTCTACCTCTGTCTGCTGTTTCCATCTGTGTGTGTGTGTGTGTAGTATTTCCATAATTAACAGGGGATATGGAGAAGCGTGGGCTGGTGGGCTACGCGCTAACTGGATTACACCTGCTTTTGAAAGGATGAGAAATTTGACCGCGAAACAGACGTACGCATCTATGTGCTCCCAATTTTCCCTCGACCATCCCATGAATGCATGAGTACCCAGATAGCAAGCGGATGTGTTATAATTCTGGGCCATATATGGGCCGGAACTAAGCCACAAGGGCTAGATCTGGCCTGTATATGGCCCAGATCCGCTTGCTATCTGGGTAGGAACAGAGCAGCGCGCCCCTTTGTGGTCCTGCACCATGATTGAACTGCTTAAAAAAAATTCAAAAGTCATTCGATCTATGTTGTGAACTAAGTACCAACAATGCACCTAACCTCGATACTGACATAGACAAGCAGAGTAGGACTCTGGATATTCGTGTTCAGCGTTCCCTGATTGCAATTCTGCTGCATTAACACGTCTCCCCACCACTAGACCTGCATTAACACGTCTCTCTACCACTAGACCTGCATTTAACACATCTCTCTACCACTAGACCTGCATTAACACATCTCTCCACCACTAGACCTGCATTAACACATCTCTCTACTACTAGACCTGCATTAACACATCTCTCCACCACTAGACCTGCATTAACACATCTCTCTACCACTAACACTGCATTAACACATCTCTCTACTACTAGACCTGCATTAACACATCTCTATACCACTAGACCTGCATTAACACATCTCTCTACCACTAGACCTTCATTAACACATCTCTCTACCACTAGACCTGCATTAACACATCTCTCTACCACTAGACCTTCATTAACACATCTCTCTACCACTAGACCTGCATTAACACGTCTCTCTACCACTAGACCTGCATTAACACGTCTCTCCACCACTAACACTGCATTAACACGTCTCTCCACCACTAGACCTGCATTAACGCATCTCTCTACTACTAGACCTGCATTAACACATCTCTCTACCACTAGACCTGCATTAACACATCTCTCCACCACTAGACCTGCATTAACACATCTCTCTACCACTAACACTGCATTAACACATCTCTCTACTACTAGACCTGCATTAACACATCTCTCTACCACTAGACCTTCATTAACACATCTCTCTACCACTAGACCTGCATTAACACGTCTCTCTACCACTAGACCTGCATTAACACATCTCTCTACCACTAGACCTTCATTAACACATCTCTCTACCACTAGACCTGCATTAACACGTCTCTGTACCACTAGACCTGCATTAACACGTCTCTCCACCACTAGACCTGCATTAACACATCTCTCTACCACTAACACTGCATTAACACGTCTCTCTACACCACTAGACCTGCATTAACACATCTCTCTACCACTAGACCTGCATTAACACATCTCTCCACCACTAGACCTGCATTAACACATCTCTCTACCACTAGACCTGCATTAACACATCTCTCTACCACTAGACCTGCATTAACACATCTCTCCACCACTAGACCTGCATTAACACATCTCTCTACCACTAGACCTGCATTAACACATCTCTCTACCACTAGACCTGCATTAACACATCTCTCTACCACTAACACTGCATTAACACATCTCTCTACCACTAGACCTGCATTAACACGTCTCTCCACCACTAACACTGCATTAACACGTCTCTCTACCACTAACACTGCATTAACACGTCTCTCTACACCACTAGACCTGCATTAACACATCTCTCTACCACTAGACCTGCATTAACACGTCTCCCCACCACTAGACCTGCATTAACACGTCTCTCTACCACTAGACCTGCATTAACACGTCTCCCCACCACTAGACCTGCATTAACACGTCTCTCTACCACTAGACCTGCATTAACACATCTCTCCACCACTAACACTGCATTAACACATCTCTCTACCACTAGACCTGCATTAACACGTATCTCTACCACTAGACCTGCATTAACACATCTCTCTACCACTAACACTGCATTAACACATCTCTCTACCACTAGACCTGCATTAACACATCTCTCTACCACTAGACCTGCATTAACACATCTCTCTACCACTAACATTACATTAACACGTCTCTCTACCACTAGACCTGCATTAACACATCTCTCCACCACTAGACCTGCATTAACACGTCTCTCTACCACTAGACCTTCATTAACACATCTCTCTACCACTAGACCTGTATTAACACATCTCTCTACCACTAGACCTGCATTAACACATCCCTCTACCACTAGACCTGCATTAACACATCTCTCTACCACTAGACCTTCATTAACACGTCTCTCTACCACTAACACTGCATTAACACGTCTCTACACTACTAACACTGCATTAACACGTCTCTCCACCACTAACACTGCATTAACACATCTCTCCACCACTAGACCTGCATTAACACGTCTCTCCACTACTAGACCTGCATTAACACGTCTCTCCACCACTAGACCTGCATCTGAGCTGGGGACAAGGAGACAAAGTTTGACCACTCGGATGCGGTCGTCACGGCAACGCGGGCCCCCATCTCGGCAATTTGCTTCCACGGCAACGAGACCACTCGGTGATGACTCCATCTCTCAGCAAAATGAGGCTGATGAGACGGCCTCTTGCGCTCCGCCTGAGCACAGTGGCACGGGAGGGAGGGGAGAGGAGGAGGAGGAGGAGAGAAGGGGAGGAGTGGAGGAGGAGGAAAGGAGGGAGGAGGAGGGGAGGGGAGGAGGAGGAGAGGAGCGAAGAGGAGTGGAGGAGGAGGAGAGAAGGGGAGGAGGGGAGGAGGAGGAAAGGAGGGAGGAGGAGGGGAGGGGAGGAGGGGAGGAGGAGGAAAGGAGGGAGGAGGAGGGGAGGGGAGGAGGGGAGGAGGAGGAAAGGAGGGAGGAGGAGGGGAGGGGAGGAGGAGGAGAGGAGCGAAGAGGAGTGGAGGAGGAGGAGAGAAGGGGAGGAGGGGAGGAGGAGGAAAGGAGGGAGGAGGAGGAGAGGGGAGGAGGGGAGGAGGAAAGGAGGGAGGAGGAGGAGAGGGGAGGAGGGGATGGCAGATGAGGAGAAAATCACTCCATAGGGGTGAACACTCCAGCAGACCTGAGCAGAGAACTTTGCAATAAACAAGTCAATAACAGGCTAATTATCCGGCATATGTCTGGGCCTTTATGTTCAGGTTTGCACTCTTTACTATCCCTGAGTGCCACAGATGTAAATTGAATAAGGCAATTACTGGAGGAGCGGTGAATATGTTGTGTTTGTGCCTAGAGCTACTGTGTCTGCATAGACCAAAAGCTCCTGGCCTGATGTCTGGTCCTTTAAGACCCAAACTGTCCAGATCATCATTTCTATCCCCAGTATCCCTGGCAGGAGTACTGATGTCAGCACTGCACGCGCTCACACACACACACACACACACACACACACACACACACACACACACACACACACACACGCACACATCCTCTGCGTACATCCATTGGCGTGTTACAGTACAACTGCTGCTCTGCTATGTGTGTTCAAAGCTGAGAGGCAGGCGTGTGTGTTAGGTGTGTATTAGGCATGTGCTAGGCATGTGCTAGGCGTGTGCTAGGCATGACAGATGTTCCCTGGTTGTAATTGGACATGATGAAGTGTCTGTCCACGTTTGAGGATATTGCTGGGGGAACACGTATGAATCAAAGTGACAGTGCCTCGTTATTAATGATGTTTCTGCGTATACGACCATCTGTAAACAGCGGCGCTTTGGCCATTCATACAGATATGACAGAACATACTACAGTAGCAATGACAAAAGAGTCACACTAATATCCTACACTTCCCTGATAGGCTTAGGGGTGTGTGTCCAGTGGCGAGCTGTATGTAGGCCTAGCCGAACAGAGCCAGGCTCAGAGCGCACTAGAGCTGGAGTTTAGAGCTGGCTAGGCTACCGATGTTTTTACACCTACTTTAGCGATGAGTGTCGTGTTTTTGCAGACTGCAGATTAACTAGCTGTCGAGTTGTCTGAAGTTAGTCGGCCAGAGCATCGCGCCGCCTACAGTCCAAGCAGAGCATTGCATGCCCTCCCTGCTGTGGAGGGGAGGAAACCCCGAGCATTCAGGTGAATGAAGTCATCAGGTGAATGACAACATCTTTGCATGTTTTGGCTCTGCACTGGAAAGACCAAGGCAGCTACTTTGTTGAGACGGAGACAACAGAGAGGTCTGTTCAGATTGGAATAATAAAGACGCTACTGATGGATGTACTGAAATGTTTGTTTGAATGAGATCTAATGAAATGTGTTGAAGTGTTTGTTTGAATGTGATTTAATGAGTATAGTTGTTGCACTATGCTGTATATGAATGTATGAGTTATGGATGCTTTCATGCTATGGTAAAGCAGGTTAAAGAGGTTAATGTTGAATTAAATTAATGAATGAATATCAATATAAATGAATATCAACAATTGTTTTGGGTTAAATATTTATGTTCATGCTTTGAAGGTTTTCAATCTGATTTATTCATCTAAGAAAAGAAAAAAGAAAAAGAAAATTAACAAAAGAGGAGAAGAGTTATCCCATTGCATTCTTTATGGCTCATGCCATTTGTCAAGTTTGGGCTGAAGCTGAGGAATTCTGGGAGAAACTTGTCACCAGCCAAGTTAAGAACGCTAGCTAGCTGTTGGCTAGTGCTGAGGCTCTCTGTCTCTGCAGTTTCGCCAAAAAACAACCGTCCTTGTCACAACAGCCATTTACAGCCTGCGCTCTAGCCCACAAAGTTCAACTTTTTCCAACTGCAAAAAAAAAGCCGAGAGCTCATGGCGCTACAGCGCTAAAACACATCTCTGGTGTCTGAGGGCTCTAGAGCTCATTACCCATTGTAAACAACGAGAAAACAGCGCAAGCTCTAAAATACCGGTTGACACACACCCTAACATCACGGTGCAGGTGTGCTGTTATATTGAAGTTTCCCTATTGAGTCCACCTCTCATCCAGCAACACGCGCGGGCGTTCATCGCTGCGTTCCCCTGGCACCTGCTCCGACTCTCCACTCCACACTCAACACGCGCGCTCGGAGAGCAACGTCCCTACGCGCTTGTTCCTGGCACGCCGCTCGCCACGCCGCCGAGGCTAAGGGATGGAAAACCGCCTCCGCCAACGCCCGCCCGCCCTCGCCCTCCCCCTGAACGTCTCTTCTGCTACTCTCCGGCTCCCTCTTGACCTTTGACCCCAGGAAGTCTAATTATCGGTCTCCAGGCTCTTTAGTGTGTGTGTGTGTGTGTGTGTGTGTGTGTGTCTAGCGGCAGGAGTTTATGCAAATGAGGAACCCCCCCCCTTCCCCCCCCTGTGGAGCATTCCAGCAGGGGGGGGGGGGGGACGGACTGTGGCAGCATTGTTGCTCTGCATTCAACACTCTCTCTCTCCCTCCCTCGCTCTGTCTCTCTCTATCTCCCTCCCTCCCTCTCTCTCCATCTCCCTCCCTCTCTCTCTCTGTCTCTCTCCATCTCCCTCCCTCCCTCTCTCTCTGTCTCTCTCTCTCCCATCTCCTTCCCTCTCTCCCCCTCTGGCTCTCTCTCCATCTCCCTCCCTCTCTCTCTCCCCCTCTGGCTCTCTCTATCTCCCTCCCTCTCTCTTTCTCTCACCCTCTCTTTCCCTCTTTTGCGCTCTCTCACACTCTTTCGCTCGTTCTCTCTCTCACCCCTCTCTTTCCCTCTCCCTTCACGAACAGTGGAGTGTGTTTCATGCTTAGTTACTATAGTTATACCGCGTTAAGGTCACAGTCATTTTATTCAGTATCTCAACCAGTTCAGACGAAGACCTGCAAACCATCTCAGACCCAGCTGAGGTGTATACCCAGATAGCAAGCGGATGTGTAATGATTCTGGGCCATATATGGGCCGGAACTAAGCCACAAGGGCCAGATCTGGCCTGTATATGGCCCAGATCCGCTTGCTATCTGGGTAGACAGCTGGCACAGACAGGATATGAGGTGATAACAGTTCACTATTGATTGACGCTGATATGTTTTAGAAGCTCCCTCTACATAATAACTGGTTGACAGCTGAGACATTTTATATTAGTTCCCATCGTTCACCTGACAGATATTTATTTGAAAAGCCATTAAACAATTCTATTCTAGATGCAATAATATCTACCTCGACAGGGCTTTGCCAAGTAGTTTATATGGCATGATGTCAATTCGTAAGGGAATGTGACTTACTTTATTCAGTCATTTATGTAAGGGATAACGGCTAGCTATATGTTATCCCGCTTATTACAATGCTATTTACCAACAACATTAATACATAGAGAAAACTATTGATTAGAAAATATGTTTATTTTGTTTGCAGTTCAAACTGAAAAAATAAAGCAATGGTTGGCGTCAGCTACGCTATCAACCATCAACGCTGCTGCAGCTGCTCGTCTCTGTATCAATATCACAACATTAAATAGCCAGCTATGTTACTTGTTGTTTCCATTGAAAGTTAAATCTAAGTCAATGTATCAATGTGATCCGTGGTAGTAGGCCTAGTAACGGCCCACACTTGTTCTCTCACCAGGGAATTAGCATAGCATTAGTGTTGCCCCTAGCAGCGGTCAGTTATTGGGAAGTAATTGACAGTAGAATGTGTTGATTGTCCGAATAGAATCGAGTATTTCAGAGAGCAGTGAAATAATGAATTATATTCAACTCGTATAGCTTTTGGCTTATAAAAGCAACACAAAACAATATTTGGGATAAGTGCTGTTGATTTATATGATTCTGTAGAACACTTTGCTCGCTGCCCACTTCTAATCAAGTACCTGCCAATGTACAGTTCTCTCCACACTGCCAAGACCTTGATTACAATAAAAGCCCATCATTTGCATACTGCCACACTGCCAATTACTGTTTATTATCTGTTTATTCTATGGTATTCTTTAAAAAAAAAACTATCATCACAGGTGAAAAACATATGAATGTGGGTCCTTTGCAGACCATTAGTGGTGTTAAGCTAGAGTGTCTCGGGCTTTAAGAGCAAACCACGCTGCCATTACAGTAGAGGATGGTCACCCCGCTAGCAGTGTTCATTCATTCATTCATTCATTCATTCATTCATTCATTCATTCATTCATTCATTCATTCATTCATTCATTCATTCATAACCTTTATTTAGGCTCGGAAAATACATTGTCCATTCCATGTCCTCCATCTCTCTGACCACTATTTCATGTCCTACTCCCTCTCCCTCCCCTCCTCCCCCTACAATTCCTCCTCCTACCCACATGGTTACTACCCGTAGCCACCTCTGCTCACTCTCTTCCACTGACCTTTCCTCTTCCGTCACCTCCGCCCTCCCCGCCCCTGAATCCTTCTCTCTCCTACCCTCTGATACTGCCACTGATCTCCTCCTCTCTACTCTTTCCTCTTCCCTGGACAATCTCTGTCCCCTCACCTCCAGGCCAGCAAGGGCAATTCCACCTGCCCCATGGCTGTCGGACTCAGTGCGTACTGATAGCCGGAGCTTGACAATAGCTGAGCGTAAATGGAGAAAAGGCAGACTCCCAGAGGACCTTCTTAACGTCCAGTCTCTCTCCACATTCTCCTCCTCTGCTGCTGAAGCTGCTTTTTTCCGCTTTAAAATCCTAACCTCTGCTTCCAATCATAAACTCTTTGAAACCTTCTCTTCACTACTCCAGCCCCCACCTCCCACTCCCTGCTCCCTGTAGATTTTGCCAACTTCTTTGACAAGAAAGTTAATGATATCCGATCCTCTGCCCCTCACCCCCCGGTCAACGCGCCATGCACCAACCTCACCTTTTAGTAAGTAAGTAAGTAAGTAAGCTTTATTTATATAGCGCTCTTCACAGCACGGATGCACAGAGTGCTTTACAGTAATAAATTAAAATGGCAATACAACACGAGACAAAATTAAAACGACACAGAACAGAAAAAACAACAACATTGCGAGCAGCAAGGCGTTATAGATGGCCGAAGGCCTGCCTGAACATGTGTGTCTTAAGACGTTTTTTGAACATGAGTTCAGTGGATGGCTCTCTCAGGGCCTGGGGAAGAACGTTCCAGAGTCTTGGCGCCACCGCCTCAAATGCTCTTCACCCTCACCATCTCTTCCCTCTCTCTCACAAGAGTCTCTCCTGGGTCCTCTCCTTGTTTCCCTCTACAATACATCTTTGGGTTCTGTCATTCTGTGGCTCGCATGGCTTCTCTTATCACTGCTATGCCAAATGACACCCAACTGGTCCCTATTTCTACCTTCTGACACGCAGGTGGAGGCACGCATAGCTGCGTGCTTGGCTGACATCTCGGAGTGGATGGTGACATATCACTTCAAGCTCAACCTGGACAGGACTGAGCTGCTGTTCCTCCCGGGGAAGGGCTGCCCGCACCGCGACCTGGCCATCACCGTTGAAGACACAGTGGTGACGCCAACTCGGACTGCGGGGAATCTGGGTGTGACCCTGGATGACCAACTGTCGTTCTCTGCATGCATCACATCCATTACACTCTCTTGCAGATTCATGCTCTACAACATCAAGAGGATTCACCCTTTCCTCACTGATGAAACGGTGCAGGTGCCCATCCAGGCCCTGGTCATCTCCCGCCTGGACTACTGCAACTCCCTCCTTGCTGAGGCGCCGGCATCAGCCTTTAAACCCCTGGAACATGTCCAGAAAACTGCCGCTCGCCTGGTGTTCAACCACCCCAAGTTCTCCCACACAACTTCCCTTCTCCGTTCTCTACACTGGCTCCAAGTAGCAGCATACATCCAGTTTAAAACTCTGGTATTAGCTTACAGGGCAATGAAAGGAACAGTTCCCTCCTACCTCCAAGCCATGGTCAAACCATACACCCCCTCCCAACCATGAGGGTGTAGGGCTTGTGTAGCTGATTGCCTCGTCACTCCGAGGCCCCTGTGGTTGATTGACACTGTCACAGCACTTGTCCTGGGCCTGCGGTGCTGGAATGAACGGCCCCCTGACGTCAGCACAGCAGAGGCGCTGCTCATCTTTCGCCCAGGGGCCCAGATTGTTCCAGTTGTTCCAGTCAGAGTAGTAGAGTCTAAATATTATCGATAGCCTTTCTTGCTACACTTATTATTTAATTATTTTTTAACATTAACGGATCAGTTCCTCTTTAGGGAAATCATAAAATATATTTCATCTAATACTTTTTCCAATTGCTTGCCCAACTATTACAGGTATTATGTTTTTTTTTTAAAGGGTTTTTGTTATGCTCTGCACCAGTAAAAGAGGGCCCGAAGCCTTATACACAGTAAACACAGATCATCAATAGCTGGACTTCACTGCTCTACATGTGTGTTCTACAGTAGCACAGCAATGAACTGAGCATCATCAAACTCCCGAGGACTGCCCCTTCACCTCCCCTCTCTCCAGAGCTGCACTTGGGTGAATAGCGGATAAAATATTGACCAAATCTATCTGAGCTATGGGCTCATTAGTTCCATATTCCCTGATAATTAGCCCAACAGAGACCGCTGCAGTATTCATAGCGCTGGGTCTCCATCAGGCCCCATAAGAAGCCTTCAGTCAGTGCTCCAAATAGCCTAATTGATGGGTCAAATTACAAGACTTCATAGTGGATGAAGAATTCATGAGAGCCGACGTCGTATGTGTCTTACCTATTTGCATGTCTCCCTCACCAGTTAAGAGAATGAACACTTTCTGGTAATTATGTACATTCTCTCTCTTCTGCATCTAATACAACGCCAACCATACACTGCGGCAAGGGCAGGTTTTTGATGATGTGGGGGAAATCAAAACAGTCTTAAACTGCACAGTCTCTCCAATGCTGTTTGGCATAGACAGATCAGGAAAGAATGGGCCCCTGGGCCTGGATGTGTAGAGGGGCCCCCTGCCTACCAACTCCCCCCACCCCCCTACAGCCTCCGCCAAAATACTGTTGTTCTCATCGTTTGTTTTCTTTTAAAAAAAAACTGGAAATGCGAGGAATCTGCTGTAAAGCATCTGACTGCCTTGACGCTTTTTCTTTGCGGATCTTTCAGTTTGCTGCTCCGCTTAATATGTGACTGTGCTCCATTTTACATGTACGGTTCTTTGTCAAGATCAAACAGACTGAACCAATTGACCTTGTGACCTGCACCTGTGTGATCAGTCTCGAGTTCACAAACTTTAATAGTGCCTTCTATAGACTAGTTTTATAACCTACTAATTTATCTATGGAAAAGTAGCCTACATTCCCAGCCATTAGTTTAACAAGTAGGCTATAGAAAATATGTAGCCCACACAAGCTTCTCTCATTTTTTAAAAGACGTGGGCCCCTATAAACTGTTCAAAATATTAATGTTTTTTTATGTTTGTGTAAGGAATCTCACCCTAAATTTATATCGGTGTCCCTGCAACAAGAAATGCAAAGAGCCCCCTGAGGTCTTGGGCCCCTGGGCCTGACCACGGTTGCCAAGTCAGACAGATATTCACATCTGCAGTGTAACATCTGCAAGTCAGCAAGAAATGAACCACACCCCACACACTAATAACACCAAAGAGCTCAATTGATCCACAAACACAAATAGGCTTTTCTCCTGCACAGCGCACAGTAGTCCACTTCAGTTGATCTTCACCAGGAAAATTCAAAAGTCCTTCAAAGTAGACTAGTTACAATAAAATTCATACCGGCAGCATTTTGACTTGTTTGACTTGACAAACACTATTGAGAGTACCTATCTGACACTTGTAAATATGAGTGCCTCTCCTAAATAGGCCAACACCGATTTATTTTGACGGCAAAGTGAATGGACCGGCAAAGGACTGTGGTCTGGCATGAGCGAGCGGAATGCGACAACGGGACTGAGAGCGGCTATCTTCATCCCCATCCTGCTTCAGTGTTCGCCAGCGGGTGAACGCCAACCCCAGATTCACTCTCGTTTTTGAACAAGCTTTGTCATTTTGGCATTTTGCCTCTCTATATTTTGATATTTTAGGTTTCTCTTAGCTTTTCACTTTGACTCAGTTGGATTACAGTCTCCACGGATATGGCAACTTGTGTATCGAGGGCTCAACCACCCGTGTTAGTTAACTCAATTGAAGGGTACCCCAATTATTCTACTAATACATCCATGAGGGTACCACAACTTCACCCCCACAGCCTAAAGGTTGACGGCCCGAAACGTGCCGAAGAATGAACAACAACAAAATACAGCAAGACGGAGGGGCCTCTGCAGATAAACACACCATCACACATTCTAGTGAGGCCTAAATGGAGAGGGATTGTTTTTTGTATGACTATAGGCCTACTTTTTTTTTTGTGTGGAAAATTCTAGTCAAATTTATTGTCCCTGCAGGCAAAGCTTTCACGAACTGAGTCATTTTTTGGGTAGGCTCACATGGCTTCAACATGTAATCTTAAAGTCCAGCTGAAACGGACATTTGAGATCATCTAACTTCCGTAGTTTGATGTATTTCTGACTCCAACAGACTATAGGGGCGGGACAACGTTTAGAGGAATTTGACTGGGACGTTGACAAGTTGGCGGGTTATAACCATGGATAACAACTGTAGACAGATTTGATAGACAGATAGCGTTGATTGACGGGTGGATGTCGTGAGATTATTGGCCTAAAATCTAAGGTACCTGGTGTCGTAATTGCACGTGACCTACTGTTTTCCAGGAAGTAAGAAATGATATACTTTGATATAAGATTACAACAAAAGTAGAATTTTGAATAGATGAACACTATGACCAATTGTGTGAACCAATATGGGACAGAATGCTCTTTTCATTGTAGGCCTATAGCCTAAAGCCCTAGTTAACAAACCTGCACTTAGGCTATCACTAGGCTACTTGCAATGTGATCAGCTATCAACATTCCATTATACTTGGGTCACCATGGTGTCTCGCATGCCTGCCTCAGTCTAAAGAGCATTACCCTGTCTGAGGTCATCCGTTACGGATGATGTAGCAGTTCAAAGTAAAACAGCCTCATCGTCGTCCCCAGCCCTGGAAACGTGTTTGTTTGGGCGCCCGTTAATTAAAACACTACTCCGCACTGCACAAACACATCCCTGGAGTGCCCACATGAATCAATTAAAAGCAAATTTGTCTCCGCGCTTAATAACGCCTTGTCAGAGAAATATGGCAGGTGTTGACAGGACTAAGCACATAAGAGACGGGAGGGAGGGAGAGGAAATCAAACAAAGGAGAAGATGAAGAGGGAGAGAAAGAGAGAAAGAGGAAGGAGGGGATGAGCAGATGAGCGTCGGAGGGCTCTCCTCTCGCTGATGTGTGCCGCTGCAGCAGCTGGTACGCCCACGCTATCTCCCAGCACAAAGCCCTCTCCTCCTCTCCTCACCTCCTCTCTCGTCCACTCCTCATCTCTCCTGTCTGCTGTCCTCCTCTCTGCTCCTCTCCTCCTCTCATCTTCTCTCTCCTCTCCTTCTCATTTCCTCCTCCCCTCTCTCATCCTCTCTCCTGTCCCCCTCTTCTCTCTCCTCTCTCTTCTCCTCCTCTCCTCATCTCCTCTTTCCTCCTCTCCTCTCTTCTCTGCTCCTCTCCTCCTCTCTACTCTCATCTTCTCTATCCTCTCCTTCTCATCTCCTCCTCCCCTCTCCCATCCTCTCCTCTCTCCTCCTCTCTCCTGTCCACCTCTCCCCCTCTCCTCTTCTCCTCTCTCCTCCTCCCCTCTCTCCTCATCTCCTCTTTCATCCTCTCCTCTCTCCTCTCCTCTCTCCTCACTGCTCTGCGTTGTGCTCAGCCTCTGTGAGAGCGTGTGATCATTGTATGGTGGTTAGAGTGCCACGCACATCTGTCGCTCATTAAAGCCGGAACACGCCAAAAGGAGAGAGAGAGAGCGCGATGCGACCTTCACATTAGCGTGTTTGGTAACACCTACACTGCTGTATCTACCTGACATGTCCTTCTCTCCTCCCTCCTCCTCCCATCCTGTCTCTCTTCCGTTTCCTCTGCGTCGTCTGGTCTTCTGTCTAGGGCTGGGTATCGAGTCGAATTTCAAGAATCGATTTGATTCCGATTCACAAGGTTCAGAATCGATTATCACGATTCAATTCGATTCGATTCAATATCGATTCGGTTAGCTTTACTGAAACCTGTTTTTTGTAGCTGTAATCTTAATTACATGACTGCCAAGTTATGCAACACATCAATACTAGGGCTGGGTATCGATACTGATTTCCAAAAATGAATGAATCATTGAATGAATTAATGAACTATTCATACCTTCATTTATTCATTCATTCATTAAATAAAAGATCGATTTTGGGATTCATGAATCGATTCTGAATCATTTGATTCAGAATCGATTCTGAATCGATGAATCGATTTTTTTAACTTTCGCCCGCATCCCTGTTCTTGCTCTCTGTCATACGAACGTTATTCCCCCCAGTCTTTCATTTATGACATGTCCTCTTGTCTCTCTCTTTCTCTCTCTAGTCCCTCTACCCCCCTTCTCTCCCCTCTTCTTCTTTCCATACCTCCCTCTCCCCCCTCCCCCTCATCCTTGTCTTCCTCCCTCTCTCCTCCTGTCCCTCCTGTTCTCTCCCATAGAGAGAGTGTGACTAGTGGGAGAGAGGCGCTCTGACACAATTAGTCAAGGCCAGATGACACTCTAATGGCTGAGCCCACTCCCCTATGGTGACGGACTATGATGTTCCATATAAAACAGGCAATTAAGAACACAGGGGTTCCTCACTCCCACTGTTCCCAAGCATGCTCGCATGCGCACACACACACACATGAACACCGCATGACTTGATGGCCATATGTGGTTCATCACGCCTCTCTACAACGTACACAGACACACCTGTGCCTTTGTCTAGGCGGGGGTGGTGCCGTTGTTTGCGAGCGTTCATTTGCATTAGAAGCCTAATAGAAGTGAAGCGCAGAAAGCCACGTGTCGCATTAGCAAATCGGTGTGATATTATGACCCCCCCGACCCCCGCCCCCCGGCGCTGGGTGTGGACGGCAGGGGGTCGTTGGGTGCGGTGGCGGGCGCCGGTATTGCAGGTGTCACCCAGCCTAGACGACAGTCCACCAGCTCTGGCTTCGCCCGTAGAGACCAAATCCAATCTCTCAGTCACTTTTTAGAACACCTGCTCTTTCTGTCTCTGTCTCTCCTCTCTTTCCCTCCCTCTCTCTCTCTTGCTGGGGGTGGGGGGGGAGGGACCACTCTTCCCTGCAGGAAACTCCTACAGGTCAAGCTCAGAATAGGGGGTAGTTAAGATGCAGGGTAGCCACAGGAACCTTGATGGCCCACCACAGGGGATTCATGGCGGCGGGTACGGCGCGGGTACGGCGTGGTACCGTGTGGCATTTTCACCTCCTCCATCACCATCTGGTTCTCCGCCGCAACAGACAAAGACGAGGGCAAGACTGCAGCGCATCATCCGCTCCTGTGAGAGGGTGATTGGCTGTTTACTGCCTCCACTACAGGACCTGCACGCCTCCAGGGCCCTGAAACGGGGTAATAAGATGGTGGCCGACCCCTCCCATCCCGGTCACGGTCTCTTTGACCCACTCCCCTCCGGCAGGAGACTGCGGTCCATCGGGACCGGGTCCCCGTGTCACAAAAACATCTTCTTTCCCGCGGCCAAAAGACTCATTAACAAGGCTCGTATTCTCCCCCGACGCCCCCCCCCCCCCCCACAGACTCTATACCCCCAGCACCACTTGCACACGACCTCCGATTGTTCTACATATCTCAGCGCCACACACATTGCACACACTGTATATAACATCGCTCATCTATCACACTACACTCTGCACACACACACTGTGTACATACACTCACCACACTCTATCCTGTATATACTGTCAACTGCATTTGCGCCTCCCTTTTTTAATAGTTTATCGTATTTCGTATATTGCACTGTAATTTGTTTGCACTGTTTTTTGTATTGCGTTTGAGCTGACATGTCTTTGCACTGTCCTGTCCTATCCTGTCCTGTCCTGTCCTGTCCTGCACCCTGTCCTACGTCATCTGCAACAGCGTGTGCCTTAACCCTAGTCAAATCCCTAGTACTGTATGTGTGAGCCATACACATGGCCAATAAAAACGGATCTTGCGGCAGCGGATGCTTATTTATTTGAGTCACAAATCCATTGAGAGTGAGGCAGTGCTCCTTCCTGTCAGCACCGGGCAGAGGGACACGGTTTCTACTCCACACTCGGAATTTCAATTCTGGCCTAATGTTAGGAGCATGTCAGTCACTCCATTTTCTGCAGGGACAGATAAGACCAAAATATCCGTGTATTTGACCGGGAAGCCCAGGTTGGAGACGAGGCTGGGCAGGGTGGTTCAGTCTGTTTTTCAGAGTGTAGGAGCCATAGATAAAGAATATATGTGGAATATTTGTTTATTTATAAGTCATGTATTTTTTGTATCCTTACCATTATTCTTAGAGGCTTACTTACCCGAATACAGTACTTACTGTACCTGAACACCGGCACCTATAGTGAATACCAGTCACTGCACTCAGGTAATAAATGCATGCTGCTAATTGCACACAGGTGGGAAGTGGAAGGCAGCACAGTTTTTGACCGTCCCATGTGCCTTTGTCCTTTGTTTTGCTTAAATGGATTAAAACAAATGTATGTTTGTTTCAAAGAAAAACATCTGGTACGAAGTCTTTATTGAATTGCGCGTCAGAAAGACGCTTCCCGGGGTAGTGGCTCAGGAAGACGCCGTTACACAGAGGACAGGATGTGAACGCCAGAATGAAAGTAGACGCTGACTATAGGACAATGACAGAGAGCTTGGTGCCGTTGTTCTGGTTTGCGGACGTGACGGAGCCGAGTCTTCCGGTAAGGTCATTCTCTGACGACAGAGAGACGTCTCCTCCAACGAATCAGGAGTTGGCATCACAGCAGAAGACGGAAGTCTTTGGTACGTTGTTGAAGACACCGTCTGCGTTCTGAATCGCATACTTCGACTTTTTACTACCAGTACATAGTACGGCTGCCCCTAGATAGTACGTACTTTGCACGCAGTACGCATCCAATTTGGACATATTACCTTGTCATAACATTGCGCCTTGGAATTTGATCACATCCGTCACTGTCCATAACGCGATGTTTGTCCACAGCTGGGATTCATCATAACGCCTTTGCTGTCACCAGTGTGACTCGCACATGTGACGTAATTCACCAGCGTGACTCGCACACGTGATATAATGTCCGCTGCGCACAGGATTGTGGGTCAGAATAGCCAGAAAAGCCTGCTGGCTTGCATACTGCAAAATACGACCGGATGTAGTAGGACATCCTGGTATTTTTTTGCCATACTATGTAACAAACTATGTATTGGAACATGCATCCTTTTTTTGCATTCTACAGTATATAGTATGGAAGTATGCGATTCTGAACGCAGCCTCCATCTTGAGGCTAGTCTCTCAGCAGATGGTGAGCAGGGTGCAGTGGGGAGAGACCATCTGCCTTGGGAGACTTACTACGTTTTGATGAACAATCAAACTCAAAGTCTCTCAGTGCTTCAGCCTGCTCTCTCTTTCTCTCTATATATATATCTTGAATGTGCACGACAGAGCGCTCCGTTTATTCCAGATGAACAGAGAGAAGGTGTGCTTTCTCTTTCATCTCCACCCTTGACTATTACAAAAAAAACTTATTTCGGCTGGACACTGTGAACTCGCTTCCGCGCGCGCGCGTGTCGCGGGCGTGTGTGTTCGCTGTCATCTGATAGAGTCACATTAGCTGACCGTATCTGGTGCTGAATATTAGATCTTTCAAACGCTCTCTATCTCTGTCAGGCCAGGCAGTGGAAAGTGCTGGCCAATCATAAAGCTGAGCTCACATTCAACAGGGAGCACGGCATGATGGGATACACCTACACAGCCAGGGAGCCTTTGAGAGGAGCACTCTGTAAAGACATTCATCACTGTCTCCTGTAGAGCTGCAAGGCCACCCCTAAAACACACACACACACACACGCACACACACACACACACACACACACACACACACACACACACACACACACACACACACACACACACACACACACACACTCTTATTCACCCCACACATGCGCAGGCATGTACACACTTACACACACATTCATGAACGCACACACACACGCACGCACGCACACACAACCACATTCATGTGCATGCGCACCACAGCCACGCAAACACACAGCCAGCAGTAAGGGATTATTATACCTGGGAGTGTATCTGCAGTAAGATGGCGACTAAGCAGCCTACAGCAACAACACATCCATGACTTCCATTCTGCATCCAGGACAGACTAAGGATGCATTGTACAGTTTGACGAGGAGTGTGTGTGTGTGTGTGTGTCTGTGTAGGGGTGTGCGTTTGTGTGTGTGTGGGTATATGTGTGTGTGTGTGTGTCTGTGTCGGGGTGTGTGCCTGTGTGTGTGTGTGTGTGTGTGTGTGTGTGTGTGTGTGTGTGTCCATCATTGCTCAGCCTATAGTGCTGAATACGGCAGCCATTCTCAGCAGCAGTGCATAAATAAACAGGCCCCTCGGAGCTGTCAAGATGAGGCAACCCCCACCCCCCCCCCCACGCGCTCCCCCGCTCCCCCCCGGAAGAGCTCCTCCGCAACCCCACCCCCCCCCACCCCCACGACCGCCCCGTCTCCCCCCGGACGCTGAGATTTACATGACAGCCAGTGGGATTTTAATGCGCAATACCATCGCCTAGGGGGTCTTATACAGTATAACCGGGCCTGGTTGCGGGGGCCGCTCACAGGCGGTCAAACGTGCCGCCAGACCCTCTAGATATTCATAGAAAGTTAAAGTGATCTGCGTACTCGTTGATGAAGTGCTAACGTTCCGTCTGACACACCTGCCCTTGCTCCGAAGCCCAAGAACACGGCGGGAGAGTATTTAGACATGCCCCGTAGATCCTTCCTCTGGTGCAGAAGAAGATCCGTTTACTATTTAGAGATGCTGTTTGAGCCGCAGTCTCATTTCATTCGGGGCGTCTTAGATTAAAAAAAAAATATATATATATAAAAAAGAAAGAAGGATCCTGTCACACTAAGGTAATTACTCTGACTGGAGCCTGATGGGGAAATGCAGCCTTCCAGTCAAAGTACTGTTTTATAGATTGTTTCCTTTTTCTCTCTGCCACGCGCCACCTCAGATGTGAACAGGCAGATTTAATTTACTGATGTGGCAGAGGTATTAAAAACAGGTATTTGGATGCTTGTCAGAATGACAGGCCTTGAACCATTTGATGTCGGCACTTAACGACGTCAGCTGACAATGGGGCCCTTTCAAAGCAAATTCAATTCCACATTATTTAGGCTCAAGCTCTCTGCGGTGCATCCACAACCCCCAGGAAGCTGACATCATTTGCATTCTCCGGCGGGGCTGTTAACTTGTCAATGCCGGCGCTCGACAATGGAACGAAAATAAACATCTCGTCCTGTGTTGTGGAGTTATGGCCAATTAAAGCTGGTACGTCTGAGGACACACTTGAAACCGCCGCCATTGACTCGCTCTCTTGTTCTGCTGTCTCCTCATCTCGTCGACATGATCGGGAGTTCATCTATTTTGCGCTTCACTCCGCTCTTGTCTCTTCATATAGATAGATACTGTACATCCTAGTAGTGGTAATCACTTCTAGGCTGGACTGAGAATAGAATGCATTTTAGACTGATGCTGCAGTCAACCTGGTTAGTAGGGCCTACTCAAGCACTTCGAAACTGTTTAGTCCTGATGCACAATGTTTGTGTGTGTGTGTGTGTGTGTGTGTGTGTGTGTGTGTGTGTGTGTGTGTGTGTGTGTGAGAGAGATAGACAGAGAGAGAGAGAGGGAGGGGGAGAGAAAGAGAGAGAGATACAGTAGAGAGAGATCATCTCACAAATCATAGATGAGAAGTTTGCCCTCAGTAAATTTGCATGTATAATTTGCAAGTACAAACACATCACGGGATGCAAAACAGACAAAAGAACATCTGTTGGCTTCATTTTATCACATTTAACTGCGATGTAAGCTTTGCATGTTAGAAGGACGAACGCCTTGGAGAATAGTTTGGAGGTTTTCTGCTGTACCTTGAAGTGAGAGCTTCAAAGGGCTGACTAACTCCAGCTGACAGGAGACCCGGAGGAGAAAACTGGAGACAGACACCTGGCCCAGGCAGGCCGCACTCTCCACACCTGTCTGCCTCCTGTGTTCTCATACACCCCTACCTTCTACCCTTACCCTCTACCTTCTACCCCCTACCTTCTCCCATCTACCCTGTACCTTCTACCCTCTACCTTCTACCCTCTATCTTCTACCTTCTACCCTCTACCCTGTACCTTCTACCCTCTACCTTCTACCCTCTACCCTCTACCCTCTACCCTCTACCCTCTACCCTCTACCTTTTACCCTCTACCCTCTACCCTGTACCTTCTACCTTCTACCCTCTACCCTGTACCTTCTATCCTCTACCTTCTACCCTCTATCTTCTACCTTCTACTCTCTACCCTGTACCTTCTATCCTCTACCTTCTACCCTCTATCTTCTACCTTCTACCCTCTACCCTGTACCTTCTACCCTCTACCTTCTACCCTCTACCCTCTACCTTCTACCCTCTACCTTCTACCCTCTACCCTCTACCTTCTACCTTCTACCCTCTACCCTCTACCCTCTACCTTCTACCCTCTACCCTCTACCCTCTACCTTCTACCTTCTACCCTCTACCTTCTACTTTCTACTTTCTACCCTCTACCCTCTACATTCTACCTTCTACCCTCTAACCTCTACCCTCTACCTTCTACCCTCTACCTTATACCTTCTACTTTCTACCCTCTACCCTCTACCCTCTACCCTCTACCTTCTACCCTCTACCTTCTACCTTCTACTTTCTACCCTCTGCCCTCTACTCTCTACCCTCTACCCTCTATCTTCTACCTTCTACTTTCTACTTTCTACCCTCTACCCTCTACCTTCTACCTTCTACCCTCTACCCTCTACCTTCTACCCTCTACCTCCTACCCTCTATCTTCTACCTTCTACTTTCTACCCTCTACCTTCTACTTTCTACCCTCTACCTTCTACCCTCTACCTTCTACCCTCTACCCTCTACCTTCTACCCTCTACCCTCTACCCTCTACCCTCTACCCTCTACCTTCTACCCTCTACCTTCTACTTTCTACCCTCTACCCTCTACCTTCTACCCTCTACCTTATACCTTCTACTTTCTACCCTCTACCCTCTACCCTCTACCTTCTACCCTCTACCTTCTACCCTCTATCTTCTACCCTCTACCCTCTACCCTCTACCTTCTACCCTCTACCTTCTACCTTCTACCCTCTACCTTCTACCCTCTATCTTCTACCTTCTACTTTCTACTTTCTACCCTCTACCCTCTACCCTCTACCCTCTACCTTCTACCCTCTACCTTCTACCTTCTACCCTCTACCTTCTACTCTCTATCTTCTACCTTCTACTTTCTACCCTCTACCCTCTACCCTCTACCTTCTACCTTCTACCCTCTACCTTCTACCCTCTACCTTCTACCTTCTACCCTCTACCCTCTACCTTCTACCCTCTACTTTCTACTTTCTACTTTCTACCCTCTACCCTCTACCCTCTACTCTCTACCCTCTACCCTCTACCCTCTACCTTCTACCCTCTACCTTCTACCTTCTACCTTCTACCTTCTACCTTCTACCCTCTACCCTCTACCTTCTACCTTCTACCCTCTACCTTCTACCCTCTACCCTCTACCTTCTACCCTCTACCTTCTACCCTCTACCTTCTACCCTCTACCCTCTACCTTCTACCCTCTACTTTCTACTTTCTACCCTCTACCCTCTACTCTATACCCTCTACCCTCTACCCTCTACCCTCTACCTTCTACCCTCTACCTTCTACCTTCTACCTTCTACCCTCTATCTTCTACCTTCTACTTTCTACTTTCTACTTTCTACCCTCTACCCTCTACCCTCTACCCTCTACCTTCTACCCTCTACCTTCTACCTTCTACCTTCTACCCTCTATCTTCTACCTTCTACTTTCTACTTTCTACCCTCTACCCTCTACCTTCTACCTTCTACCCTCTACCCTCTACCTTCTACCTTCTACCTTCTACCCTCTACCCTCTACCTTCTACCCTCTACTTTCTACTTTCTACCCTCTACCCTCTACTCTCTACCCTCTACCCTCTACCTTCTACCCTCTACCCTCTACCTTCTACCTTCTACCTTCTACCCTCTACCCTCTACCCTCTACCTTCTACCCTCTACCCTCTACCCTCTACCTTCTACCTTCTACCCTCTACCCTCTACCTTCTACCCTCTACCCTCTACCCACTACCTTCTACCCTCTACCCTCTACCCTCTACCTTCTACCTTCTACCCTCTACCTTCTACTTTCTACCCTCTACCCTCTACCTTCTACCCTCTACCTTATACCTTCTACTTTCTACCCTCTACCCTCTACCTTCTACCCTCTACTTTCTACTTTCTACCCTCTATCTTCTACCTTCTACTTTCTACTTTCTACCCTCTACCCTCTACCCTCTACCCTCTACCTTCTACTTTCTACTTTCTACTTTCTACCCTCTACCCTCTACCCTCTACCCTCTACCTTCTACCCTCTACCCTCTACCCTCTACCTTCTACCCTCTACCTTCTACCCTCTATCTTCTACCTTCTACTTTCTACCCTCTACCCTCTACCTTCTACTTTCTACCCTCTACCTTCTACCTTCTACCCTCTACCCTCTACCCTTTACCTTCTACCCTCTACCCTCTACCTTCTACCCTCTACCTTCTACTTTCTACCCTCTACCCTCTACCTTCTACCCTCTACCTTATACCCTCTACCCTCTACCCTCTACCCTCTATCTTCTACCTTCTACTTTCTACCCTCTACCCTCTACCCTCTACCTTCTACCCTCTACCCTCTACCCTCTACCTTCTACCCTCTACCCTCTACCTTCTACCTTCTACCCTCTACCCTGTACCCTCTACCTTCTACTTTCTACCCTCTACCCTCTACCTTCTACCTTCTACTTTCTACCCTCTACCCTCTACCCTCTACCTTCTACTTTCTACCCTCTACCCTCTACCTTCTACCTTCTACTTTCTACCCTCTACCCTTTACCTTCTACCCTCTACCCTCTACCCTCTACCTTCTACCTTCTACCCTCTATCTTCTACCTTCTACTTTCTACCCTCTACCCTCTACCCTCTACCTTCTACTTTCTACCCTCTACCTTCTACCCTCTACCCTCTACCCTCTACCCTCTTCCTTCTACCTTCTACCTTCTACCCTCTACCCTCTACCTTCTACCTTCTACCCTCTACCTTCTACTTTCTACCCTCTACCCTCTACCTTCTACCTTCTACCCTCTACCCTCTACCCTCTACCCTCTACCTTCTACTTTCTACCCTCTACCTTCTACCTTCTACCCTCTACCTTCTACTTTCTACCCTCTACCCTCTACCCTCTACCTTCTACCTTCTACCCTCTACCCTCTACCTTCTACCTTCTACTTTCTACCCTCTACCCTCTACCCTCTACCTTCTACCCTCTACCCTCTACCCTTTACCCTCTACCTTCTACCTTCTACCTTCTACCTTCTACCCTCTACCTTCTACTTTCTACCCTTTACCTTTTATGTTGTCAGTCAGTTTGTCAGGAACCTACATCTACAGCACCGTGTGACTGAGGCGATGGAGCAACTGTGAGTGGGAACTTTTTGGAACAGGCACGAATAACACATCCACATTCACAGATATGCCTGCGTAGTGTGCGTGCTGGTGGGTGTCCTCCCTACCCCCCTCTCCCTTCCCCCTGCCCAGATACAGGCTGCAGACATCTCAGATCCAGGCTACAGACATCTCAGATACAGGCTACAGACATCTCAGATACAGGCTACAGACATCTCAGATACAAGCTACAGACATCTCAGATACAAGCTACAGACATCTCAGATACAGGCTACCAGACATCTCAGATACAGGCTACAGACATCTCAGATACAAGCTACAGACATCTCAGATACAGGCTACAGACATCTTCTCAGATACAGGCTACAGACATCTCAGATCCAGGCTACAGACATCTCAGATACAGGCTACAGACATCTCAGATCCAGGCTACAGACATCTCAGATACAAGCTACAGACATCTCAGATACAAGCTACAGACATCTCAGATACAGGCTACCAGACATCTCAGATACAGGCTACAGACATCACCCCCACCTCCCCCCTCCGCTCAGATACAGACCACAGACGTCGTCTGAACGTCGCTGTGGTCTATACATAGGAGAGAGGAAACGTTACTGTGGTCTATACATAGGAGAGAGGAAACGTTACTGTGGTCTATACATAGGAGAGAGGAAACGTTACTGTGGTCTATACATAGGAGAGAGGAAACGTTACTTTGATGAAGTCTTTTTATCTCCAGAAGTCAGGTACAGAAAATGAACACATAGATACATATTGTAGACCCCCACCCCCTCCACCATCCCTAACAGAGATATATAACCCCCCCCCCTCTCCATCACTCCCAGCTCAGCTAGGGGGATGTAATTGCGAGTAGTTCTAGGGACGGTTTCTTGTGTACCTTTGCAACATCAATATTAAATCTTTTCTGGCAGTCACAGTGCTGCACAGACATTTCCTGCCAACAATAGGCCTGCATTGAGGACAAAGAAACAGAGGCGTGTTTGATGTGTATGTAGGGATGAGGGGGGAACAAAGGTTTGAAATGAAGATGTGACTCTGTGTGTTGTCTCTCTCTCTGTGTTGTCTCTCTCTGTGCTGTCTCTCTCAGTGTGTTGTCTCTCTCTGCTGCTGTCTCTCTCTGTGTGCCGTCTGTCTGTGTTGTCTCTCTCTGTGTTGTCTCTCTCTGCCTCTGTCTCTGTGCCGTCTCTCTCTGTGTTGTCTCTCTCTGTATATTTGCATAATATTACCACACACACACACACACACACACACACACACACACACACACACACACACACACACACACACACACACACACACACACACACACAATCTTGAGAATGTGACCTCCCACTATATTGTGATTGTTATTGTATTGCTATTTCTTTCAATTTTTGTTTTGTTTCGTTCTTCAGTTACGTTAGTTATTTTTGTTCTACTTCTTTTCTTTAAATCTTTTGTTTTTATATTGTTTTATTAAGGTAATATATTTTATTATTTAACTGTATTACACAGTTGCACTACCTTGTGCTGTGTGCTTTGGGAATACTGTATTCTGTGTGGTCCTGCCAATAAAGGATCAGTGAATTGAATTGAAATGGAAGCTCTGCTGTTGTTGTGGATCAAAATGAGAACACAGCCGGCATCTCCTCCACACAATACACACACACACACACACACACACACACACACACACACACACACACACACACACGTAGACACACGCACACACACACACCGACATACACACACCGACACACGACACACACACACCGACACACACACCGATACACATACACTGACACAACACACACACACACACACACACACACACACACACACCGACACACAGACACACAGACACAGACACATACACACACCGACACACACACACACACACACACACACACACACACACACAGCGTTATCACCCCCAGTGCCCATTATGCGTGATGGGATGAGTGTGAGCATATTTGCCCTCCACATCCATCTTGTGCCGTCCTATCAGGCGGGGCGGAGCCACACTCTTATCTCCTCCATCCAGGGAACAGATGCAGATCTCTCAAGCAAGGCTCAACTTTCCTCTCACATGTCCTCCTATAGGTGCTCTCATCCCTGTATTCTCTCTCTCCAGCTCTCTATTCTCTCTCTCCATCCCTGTATTCTCTCTCTCCAGCTCTCTATTCTCTCTCTCCATCCCTGTATTCTCTCTCTCCAGCTCTCTATTCTCTCTCTCCAACCCTGTATTCTCTCTCTCCAGCTCTCTATTCTCTCTCTCCATCTCTCTATTCCCTCTCTCTCCATCCCTGTATTCTCTCTCTCCATCTCTCTATTCCCTCTCTCTCCATCCCTGTATTCTCTCTCTCCTGTATCCCCTCTCTCTCTCCATCCCCTGTATCCCCT
>NC_140245.1:3892932-3915693 GCF_949987555.1 Borostomias antarcticus
CATCCCTCCAGGCACCTGGAAATGAAAAGGAACTATCTGTAGGATAGTAATCTCTGCTCTGCGGTACTCTGAGACCAAGGGAGGACTCATAGAAGGAGGATGGGAGGAGGAGGAGGAGGTGGAGAAAGAGGAGGGGGAGGGGGAGGAGGTGGAGGAAGAGGAGGGGGAGGAAGAGGTGGAGGTGGAGGAGGAGCAGGAGGAGGAGGGGGAGGTGGAGGAGGAGCAGGAGGAGGAGGGGAAGGAGGAGGAGGAGCAGGAGGGGGAGGAGGAGGAGAGGGAGGGGGGAGAGATGGAGGAGGAGGATGGATATGAGACATTTCGGTGATCACAGGTCGGATGCCAGAGATGGAGATGAGATGAGACCGGGGGTCTCTGGGGTTCAGTAGACGTGGGCTGCAGACTGTCTTCCTCCGTCCCCACAGGAAATGAAGGGGGGATGAAAGAGGGGGAGAGAGAGAGCGAGAGAGAGAGAGAGAGAGCGGGGCAGTGCTGAGGAAGACTGTGAGACATCAACAGGGACTCACTTATCACATGGCATTCCTCCACTCCTTTCATCAAACCCAGACTGAGGCCCTTGAGGGTATTGGGGGGTCCTGGGGGGAGCGGGGGGGGGATCACAGAGAGGGGGGTGGGGTCACGGAGAGGGGGAGGGAGGGGGGTGGGAGGGAGGAGAGTTATGGAAGTGTCTGGAGGGGCCTGGAGGGGTAGATATCTGGAGCTCTGTTTTGTATTAAACCTTGAGATACCCCCCCCCCCCCCCATCCCACCCTCAACCCCCGGTTGCTGGAAGGATTTTGAGCCCGGAGACGCGAGCGACAGAGACAAACTCTCTTTTCTGCATCTATTTTTGAACAACGCTTTTCCTCGCAGCGACGGAACGGCCGGCCGCCGAGAAATCCATAATAAAGGACAGGAGGAGAAATGGAACTCATTTGAAGTCGCATTAAATTCTCATGAGCTGTCTGGATAATTGCGAAGCCTTGCAAAATGGCATGCTGGGAAGGAAGCTATTCTAACCGCTACAAATGGTGTTGAGGGGGGGGGGATATTACCAGACGCAAGGACCGTCTCCATAGGCCTGTGGAAAATGGAATAATTGTATTTTCACCCCTTGCAGTCACTTTACTTAACAAGAGACAGGACCGGACAGAGGCACAGACAGGGAGGGGGGAGGAACCGAGACGAGATGGGTGATGGCTGCCTGTCTTCAGCAATTAGACCAGCCCCATGCGATGTCTCTGGGTTTCGGGGCTGTTAGGGTCTGTGTGTGTGTGTGTGTGTGCACTGTGGCTGTTGTGTGTCTCTCCACTGTCTCCAACCGATTGGCGATCCCCAGAGAGGCACTTAGTCTGTCCTCCATCCAGGCTCTTGAGTTACAGCTCACCCACACACTGCTACCATCAGGCGAACACACACACACACACACACACACACACACACACACACACACAGCTCTCTTCTATTCGCTGACAGCCCACTCTCGACCCGCAGGTCAGGAGGAGAGGCTCTCGGGCCCACTCTTCGGGACCTCATCCCCGGGACGAGGCTGGTTCCTCCACGCGGCTCCGCCCAGTAATCACAGCGTCCGGCGAAGCTGGAGTGGCGTTCTTCATCTCGAGAGGAACGAGACATAGGGGGACGCTTTCCAACATCACGCACCCCCCCTTCCCCCTCACACACATGTGCACACCTCACTCACTCATTTACCTAGAATACACACACACACACACACACTCACACACACGTGCACACCTCACTCACTCATTTACCTAGAATACACACACACACGCACACACACACACGTGCACACCTCACTCACTCATTTACCTAGAATACACACACACGTGCACACCTCACTCACTCATTCACCTAGAATACACACACACACTCACACACACACACACACACACACACACACACACACACACACACACACACACACACACACAGCTGCGGAGGGACGAGCGTCTGTCATTCTTCGCCGCGTTCCGTCTCTCCAGCCCGCGGCGGCGTTGCGTCTCGTCTCCGCCGCGGCGCCCGTCGAGACGGAGAGACGCGAGCACCACCCCCCTCTCTCCGCTCTCTAGCGGCCGGCCCTCCGTCGCGTCGGGCGCTAGCTGAGACAGGCCCCCTCCTCACACGGTCTCAACAGCAAGTTGCTGTGTTTCTGTAGCCGCAAGTGCCGGCGCTAGTCGGCTGTATTTATGTGCCGCACCTCTCGTGGTGAAGCGGTACGCGTCTACTGGGACCTGGAAACTAATAATCCCTTCATTCAGCTGGTGTTTACATCCTCGCCGTGCTATACAGCCCAGAGCTGTGGAGATAACAAACACGCACGCACTCACGCATGCACACACACACATACGCACACACACGCCATGTTACATGTATTCTTTGAGAGCTCCGGGCTGAGGGAACCTGAATGAAGGATGTATTCACACTAGACATGGGTCCAAAATCATTTATATGATGCGTGTCTCTGCCTGATCTTCTGTGCTTCTGTCTCCCGCAATGGAACCTGTGGACTGTACCCCAGAAATGCAAACCTCCCCCCCCCTCCACCTGACTTTCCAGAGAGACTATCTCCCTCTCTCTCTCTCTCTCTCTCTCTCTCTCTCTCTCCCTCCCTCCACCTGGACTCCAGCAAAGGCTAAAGTATTTGAAAAGGATTTGAACTTCTTGTTTTTTTTAGCTGTGTGTCTCTGTTTTGCCATTGTTGTGTCTTGGATTGTTTTGTCTGTGATTATTTGTTTGGGTCCACCTCGGAAACGAGATCCTTCTCAAGGGGTTTATCCCGTACCATAAATTACAATAAAAAGATTTGAACTAGTATTTGAGCCCAGGCTTGGTGTCTTATGTCCTGGGAGAAGGTCCCTGGCAGATCTGCATGGCGAGGGTGATTAGCCGCTGCTTCAGTTATGACCCCTTCATTAGCGAGTCCATCTGACAGGAGAGCGTGGAGGTGAGCACGACCAGGGGGCATCCACACATTTCTATGACCTTATTAGCGAGCGAAGGTCAGCATTGTCTTTCCTGCGCGGGTCTGTTTCACCCTGTCCGCTCGGCCAGGCTGAGAGAGGGATGGAGCGAGGGATGGGATGGGAGGATTTTGAAGCCTGTTCTCTCTCTCAATTTTTTTTCTCTCTCTCTCTCTTTCAAATTCAATTGGCTTTATTGACATGACGTAACACTGTACATATTGGCCAAGCAAGCGTTCGGACATTGAGAAGCAACATCACTGTCCCTCAGTCTGACAGGCAAAATAAATAAAAAAATATAAATAACAATAAAATATAAATAACAAAAAGCAATAGTAATTAAAGCTGCTTCGCAGCGATGAGGCGGGGCCAGGCAATTTCCGACAAGTTTAGGAGCAATAAGCGAGAGAATAGGAGGACAACAAGAAAGTTGACATTCCAATGTTAATTTTGTACATTCATATCGTATCGTAAAAACATTTGTAAAACATTTTGATGCATTGTAAGCTCGATTTTGATAATTCAACAATCTGGTCAATGAGTTTGTGAATTACAGTCTGAACATCCAGTGGAGCAAGTTGTGTGGTGTTAATTGATTGAAAAATGTGGGATGATATATGTTCATTAATTTTTACAGGTTTTGTCTGTTTTTCCTTTATAATTGAACATTAACTTCAGCAGCTGTGTACTCAGTCAGTTGCCAATCAATCGATTTAGTCATTGTAATCCTCGGCGGGGGCTGGGTAGGGTTGCCAACAGCGATGTCTTCGGAGCTTGCGTTGGATTGTGGGTAATGTAGTTTTCTCTGTATGTAGTGTTGGTTTCAGAGGACAGAATTAAACATATTTTTAAAAATTCAATTTTTGAGAAAATTCTGAAAAAATCATACTACATCTTGGATATGTGGCCAATGTTGTCACTTTTTATGAGGATGATCAGACATTGATTTGGCGAGAATTAATAGGAACTGTATACAGAACTGTTAACAGTAAAACTTTTTGAAGTGCTGTGGGCTCTATTTTTCATATTTCAAAAATCTGTGAGGATCGTTTGGTAAGGACAGTCTGAAGATACAGTAGATCAATTTTGGTGTCAATTGAACAAAAAATGTGGGAGGAGATAGGTTTGATAGGTTTTACAGTTTATGAAGAAATCAGAGTGATGGACTTCAAAATTCCTGCAAGGTCAAAGCGTATGAAAGTTTTGTCTCACTTGGGACTACATTCACGTGGTGGATTTGCAGTGATAGCACCTATGGCTGATTTGTTATGATTTTTTTTTAAGTTTTAAACTTTAGACTGTTGCTGTAGCGCCACCTTCAGGTTTATTGACCTACAATGCAGGTTGAGGACTTTGGGTATAGTACTGGAGCTTTGTGCAAATTTTGGTGATTTTTTGTCCACGGGAAGTTAGACTTCAGTGGAAGATGGAGAATAATAATAATAAGTAAAACATTTTCATGCATTGTAAGCTCAATTTTGATAATTCAATAATCTGGTCAATGAGTTTGTGAATGACAGTTTGAAGATCCAGTGTAGCAACTTTAGTGTTAATTGATTGAAAAATGTGGGTTACAGGTTTTGTTAGCTTTTTTTTCATAATTGAACATTAACTTCAGCCGCTGTGTACTCAGTCAGTTGCCAATCAATCGATTTAGTCATTGTAATCCTCGACGGGGGTTGGGTAGTGTTGCCAACAGCGATGTCTCCGATTCGTTGAGCTTGCGTTGGATTGTGGGTAACGTAGTTTTCTCTGTATGAAGTGTTGGTTTCAGAGGACAGAATTAAACATATTTTTAAAAATTCAATTTTTGAGATAAAATTCTGAAAAAAATCATACTACATCTTGGATATGTGGCCAATGTTGTCACTTTTTATGAGGATGATCAGACATTGATTTGGCGAGAATTAATAGGAACTGTATACAAAACTGTTAACAGTGAAACCTTTTGATGTGCTGTGGGCTCAATTTTTCATATTTCAAAAATCTGTGAGGATCCTTTGGTAAGGACAGTCTGAAGATACAGTAGATCAATTTTGGTGTCAATTGAACAAAAAATGTGGGAGGAGATAGGTTTGATAGGTTTTACAGTTTATGAAGAAATCAGAGTGATGGACTTCAAAATTCCTGCAAGGTCAAAGCGTATGAAAGTTTTGTCTCACTTGGGACTACATTCACGTGGTGGATTTGCAGTGATAGCACCTATGGCTGATTTGTTATGATTTTTTTTTAAGTTTTAAACTTTAGACTGTTGCTGTAGCGCCACCTTCAGGTTTATTGACCTACAATGCAGGTTGAGGACTTTGGGTATAGTACTGGAGCTTTGTGCAAATTTTGGTGATTTTTTGTCCACGGGAAGTTAGACTTCAGTGGAAGATGGAGAATAATAATAATAAGTAAAACATTTTCATGCATTGTAAGCTCAATTTTGATAATTCAATAATCTGGTCAATGAGTTTGTGAATGACAGTTTGAAGATCCAGTGTAGCAACTTTAGTGTTAATTGATTGAAAAATGTGGGTTACAGGTTTTGTTAGCTTTTTTTTCATAATTGAACATTAACTTCAGCCGCTGTGTACTCAGTCAGTTGCCAATCAATCGATTTAGTCATTGTAATCCTCGACGGGGGTTGGGTAGTGTTGCCAACAGCGATGTCTCCGATTCGTTGAGCTTGCGTTGGATTGTGGGTAACGTAGTTTTCTCTGTATGAAGTGTTGGTTTCAGAGGACAGAATTAAACATATTTTTAAAAATTCAATTTTTGAGATAAAATTCTGAAAAAAATCATACTACATCTTGGATATGTGGCCAATGTTGTCACTTTTTATGAGGATGATCAGACATTGATTTGGCGAGAATTAATAGGAACTGTATACAAAACTGTTAACAGTGAAACCTTTTGATGTGCTGTGGGCTCAATTTTTCATATTTCAAAAATCTGTGAGGATCCTTTGGTAAGGACAGTCTGTAGATACAGTATATTAATTTTGGTGTCAATTGAACAAAAAATGTGGGAGGAGATATGTTTGATAGGTTTTACAGTTTATGAAGAAATCAGAGTGATGGACTTCAAAATTCCTGCAAGGTCAAAGTGTATGAAGGTTTTGTCTCACTTGGGACTACATTCACGTGGTGGTTTTACAGGGATAGCACCTATGGCTGATTTGTTATGATTTTTTTAAGTTTTAAACTTTAGACTGTTGCTGTAGCGCCACCTTCAGGTTTATTGACCTACAATGCAGGTTGAGGACTTTGGATATAGTACTGGAGCTATGTGCAAATTTTGGTGATTTTTTGTCCATGGGAAGTTAGACTTCAGTGGAAGGAGAATAATAATAATAATAATAATAATAATAATAATAATAATAATATAGGCAAATACAATAGGGTTCCGGCAGCTACGCTGCCTGGCCCCTAATTAACAGTAAATTAATTTGCACAGTAAATGAACATTAACACAGTAACAGATGTGAGTATAGATATTTGTGTATGTGTGTGCATGTGAGAATAATATTATAACATTAATATTAGTGACATTTATAAAAAATATTTTTATAAATGTATATATACATCTATATATATATATATATATATACATATATATATATACACACACACACACACACATATATATATATATATATATCCTTCTCCTAGGAGTATTTTTAGTTTTGAGAGGTCATTAAGCTCTTTTAAGTCTGGAATTACAGAGTTGAACTCACTACTAGATGTTCCTTATTTCATTGAATTGATTACAGTGGAGGAGGAAGTGCATCTCTGTCTCTACCTCACCTGTCCAACAGTGACCACAGAGTCTTTCCTCTGTCTCTACCTCACCTGTCCAACAGTGACCACAGAGTCTTTCCTCTGTCTCTACCTCACCTGTCCAACAGTGACCACAGAGTCTTTCCTCTGTCTCTACCTCACCTGTCCAACAGTGACCACAGAGTCTTTCCTCTGTCTCTACCTCACCTGTCCAACAGTGACCACAGAGTCTTTCCTCTGTCTCTACCTCACCTGTCCAACAGTGACCACAGAGTCTTTCCTCTGTCTCTACCTCACCTGTCCAACAGTGACCACAGAGTCTTTCCTCTGTCTCTACCTCACCTGTCCAACAGTGACCAGAGTCTTTCCTCTGTCTCTACCTCACCTGTCCAACAGTGACCACAGAGTCTTTCCTCTGTCTCTACCTCACCTGTCCAACAGTGACCACAGAGTCTTTCCTCTGTCTCTACCTCACCTGTCCAACAGTGACCACAGAGTCTTTCCTCTGTCTCTACCTCACCTGTCCAACAGTGACCACAGAGTCTTTCCTCTGTCTCTACCTCACCTGTCCAACAGTGACCACAGAGTCTTTCCTCTGTCTCTACCTCACCTGTCCAACAGTGACCACAGAGTCTTTCCTCTGTCTCTACCTCACCTGTCCAACAGTGACCACAGAGTCTTTCCTCTGTCTCTACCTCACCTGTCCAACAATGACCACAGAGTCTTTCCTCTGTCTCTACCTCACCTGTCCAACAGTGACTCTGTCTTTCCTCTGTCCCTAGTCTGGTCTTCTTGTGTCGTTCTTTCTCTACGGCTGGACTGTGGTCACTCAGTCTTTATTTGGTCAATATCTGTCTCTGCTTTGTACCTCTCACAGTGAAGAGCTACTCTGACCATTTATATTCCTAGTTTAGGACCAGATAGCAATAAAGTGTGTTTTGTGTTTTTGTTTGAGTCGTCCAATGTTCAAGATAGACGTCTTTTGTTAATTTCATAATTTGGTTGACTCTGATTAGTGGTTGTAAAGTAGTGCTGGTCTGAGGTTGTGGTACAGTATTGGGTGTTATGTGATCAGTGGGTTGGGTTTTTAGTGCCTGAAATCACAGTTTGTCTTGGGGGCTCAATTTGAGATGTACCCAAAATGTAAGAGTTTTTAATTTTAATAATCAACGGATAACCGCCTAATTCTGCCCTAAAGGGTGATAGGGCAGATTACACTGTCTAATATTTTAGTCCAAATTCTATAATTGGTATGCTTTATTAAATGTACTTTTAATTGCATATCATGCTTTACACGCTCTACATGCTACATGCTAATGCACTCCCCCACCTCTCTCTTCCCTTCCTTCCTTCCCCCTCTCTCTCTCTCTCTCTCTCTCTCTCTCTCTCTTTTCGCTCTCTCCCTCTCTTTCTCTCTCTCTCTTTCCCTCCCTCTCTCTTTCTCTCCATCTCTCTCCCTCTCCCTCTGTCTCTTTGCATAGACTACAGAGATATAGGAATTAATGCTTACTTTCAAACCTCCAGGTACCAGAGTACCAGAGTACCAGAGTACCAGAGTACCAGAGTACCAGAGTTCCAGAGTACCAGAGTACCAGAATAACAGAGTAACAGAGTACCAGAGTACCAGAATAACAGAGTACCAGAGTACCAGAGTAACAGAGTACCAGAGTACCAGAATAACAGAGTACCAGAGTACCAGAGTACCAGAGTAACAGAGTACCAGAGTACCAGAGTACCAGAATAACAGAGTACCAGAGTACCAGAGTAACAGAGTACCAGAGTACCAGAGTAACAGAGTACCAGAGTACCAGAATAACAGAGTACCAGAGTACCAGAATAACAGAGTAACAGAGTACCAGAGTAACAGAGTACCAGAGTAACAGAGTAACAGAGTAACAGAGTAACAGAGTAACAGAGTAAGAGTACCAGAGTACCATAGTAAGAGTACCAGAGTACCAGAATAACAGAGTACCAGAGTAACAGAGTACCAGAGTAACAGAGTACCAGAGTACCAGAGTAAGAGTACCAGAGTACCAGAGTACCAGAGTACCAGAGTACCAGAATAACAGAGTACCAGAGTACCAGAGTACCAGAATAACAGAGTACCAGAGTACCAGAGTACCAGAGTACCAGAGTAACAGAGTAACAGAGTAACAGAGTACCAGAGTAACAGAGTAACAGAGTACCAGAGTAACAGAGTAATAGAGTAACAGAGTACCAGAGTACCAGAGTAACAGAGTAACAGAGTACCAGAGTAACAGAGTACCAGAGTAACAGAGTAACAGAGTACCAGAGTACCAGAATAACAGAGTACCAGAATAACAGAGTACCAGAATAACAGAGTACCAGAGTACCAGAATAACAGAGTAACAGAATAACAGAGTAACAGAGTACCAGAGTACCAGAGTAACAGAGTACCAGAGTACCAGAGTACCAGAGTACCAGAGTAACAGACTACCAGAGTACCAGAGTACCAGAGCAACAGAGTACCAGAGTAACAGAGTACCAGAGTACAATAGTACCAGAGTAACAGAGTAACGTGAATCTCGTCACGATGTCTGGAATCGAGATGGAGAGAAAGGAGGAGGGGTTTAGCTGTCGCCGGGGAGAATGTTGTGTGAGGGTCCCACGGCAGAACATGGGGTGATGTCACAAAGCCAGACAAGCCAGATGGCTTCGTCTTAAAAAAGGTTCTAAGTTCTAGTGTTTCTTAGTGAAAGGGTGGGGGGGGGGGATTCTAGTGGGAAGGATATGACCTTCCTCCCTCGATCCTCCTCCTCCTCCTGCTCCTCCTCCTGCTCCTCTGGCTGGTCTGAAACAAAGGCGTCCCGCCTGTGTGAACCCTCTAATTAGGCAGACCTTGACTGTGGATCTCCTGCCCATTTTTTCCTTTCCTTCATTTCTGTGGGAAAATATTTCCATCGATTTCCACGGGGGCCGGTGAGTGGGGCGGGGCTCAGCCGGGCTCTGGGTGGGATTAAACCCAGCAGGGGGTATCTAGGATGGATGTGTGTGTGCGTGCGTGGGGGGGGGGAGTGGTTGGCATCGCTACCCCGTTCTCCTCGCTTCCCTCACTGGGAACGACCAATTACGGCTTTGATCTTTAGCCCGTTATGACCCCTCTCTGCTGGCGCTGCGGCTCTTTAAACGCCCGTTTCCGCTCCGAGTGCAGATTCGTGTCGGACATTCGGGATTTACCGTGAGAATAACCCTGAAATAACGCTTTGGATATTTTTTTCGAGCAACTGAGAAAGACCCGTGATATATTTCATATGCGAACCGGGATCAATTAGAATGAATTGATGCCAGCCATCTTTTTGAAATATTATGTAGACTTAGGGCTTACTTGCATAACTCGCGATAACTTTGCACTTTCTAGATGCGGCTCTGCATATTTGAATAAATTACCAAAAAATCCTGTCAAATAAAGGCTTGATTAAATATGGCTCAGTTATACGAGAAGGAAACGCAATAAACCTTTAACATATTCTGTCATTTTCAAATCCATTACTCAGAGTGAATGAGTCTATAATACATCGACTGCTATTGCTCGCCCTGCCCAGAACTATGCGCTAAAGTCCCCCCCTCTCTCTCTAACACACTCATTCCTCCTTCTCTCTCATCCAACCCCCTCCCTCCTCTCTCTTTCTCTCACACACTCATCCCTCTTCCTTCTCTCTCTCATCCACCCCCCTCCCTCCTCTCTCTCTCTTTCTCTCACACACACTCATCCCTCCCTCCTCTCTCTTTCTCTCACACACTCATCCCTCTTCCTTCTCTCTCATCCACCCCCTCCCTCCTCTCTCTCTCTTTCTCTCACACACACTCATCCCTCCCTCCTCTCTCTTTCTCACACACACTCATCCCTCTTCCTTCTCTCTCATCCACCCCCTCCCTCCTCTCTCTCTCTTTCTCTCACACACACTCATCCCTTCTTCTCTCTCATCCACCCCCCTCCCTCCTCTCTTTCTCTCACACACACTCATCCCTCATTCTCTCTCATCCACCCCCCTCCCTCCTCTCTCTCTTTCTCTCACACACACTCATCCCTCCTTCTCTCTCATCCACCCCCCTCCCTCCTCTCTCTTTCTCTCACACACACTCATCCCTCCTTCTCTCTCATCCACCCCCCTCCCTCCTCTCTCTTTCTCTCACACACACTCATCCCTCTTCCTTCTCTCTCATCCACCCCCCTCCCTCCTCTCTCTCTTTCTCTCACACACACTCATCCCTCTTTCTCTCTCTCTCATCCATCCCCTCCTCTCTTCCCCTCATCCCCCCCTTCTCTCTCCTCTCTTCCCCTCATCCATCCTTCTCTCACTCTGTTTCTCATCCCCCTGTCTTATCTCTCTAAATTCTACCTTACCCCTGCAGGGCCTGACATCTCTCCTGACATGATTATTCCGACCTCACAGAAGATTGCTTTTGGTAATTATATGTATCATAATTAAATTTGATGAACTCCTCCGAGACATGAAAATCTCATTTGACCGAGGCGTTGAGTTTCTCCTCCGGCGCAGCGAAGGGGAATCGTTTTCCACCGTTACGACCGACGGTGAGCGAAAGAAGCATTTCCAGGCCTCGCCGAGTTCAGTGGAGCTCATCCATATCTAGAGAGCAGCCATTTCCTCCACGGCACTGAAAGGAGAGATAAAAAAAAGGGAGAGATATAAAAAAAAGAGGGAGAAAAGCTTAAAAAAAGAAGGGGATAACAACATTCTCCCACCAAGGTCACCACTCACCGCCTCTTCCTCTGAAAGAGATCAAGAGAAAGAGGGGGGAAAGAGTCTTTTGGTTCCTAGGGGGTAATGATCGCTGAAGCCTCCGTAAACATGTGATCAGAAAGCAAAGTAAACAAAGCCTGGGAAGGTCAACACCTGCTAAGCTGGACCGACCGCACCGGCTTCCAGCAGATGAGTCACAGCGCTCTGCGTGTTCACCCGCTGCCTGGTCTACAGACAAGGACCAATGATAGAGCGCTGCCAGCCCTCCACTCCACTCCACTCCTCTCCTCTCCTCTCCTCTCCTCTCTCCTCTCATCTCCCCTCTCTCCTCTCTTCTCCACTCCTCTCTCCTCTCTTCTCCCCTCCTCTCCCCTCCTCTGTCCTCTCCCCTCCTCTCCAGCTGGTGGTTGTATAACTGGCATGAGTTGAATTGTGGCAGTTTCATAAGGACCACACACACACACACACACACACACACACACACACACACACACGCTTGGCCAGTCGGCCAGGCTAAGCGAGGGATGGAGAGATAAACGGGAGGATAGTGAAGCCTGTTCTCTCTCTCTCTCTCTCTCTCCATCTATCACTGGACATGCATGCGTATGTTCTGTCACTACCCTTTGAGACGCATGTGATCTGTGTTCCTGTGGTTGTGGCTGTGGTTGACCAACGTGCTGTATAGTGTAGGCACTAAACAACAAAATACAACATGATAAATAACAAATAAGACAGTAAAAGAAAGAAAAAAAAAAAAAACATACATAAGCTCGTCATGACATGAAGGCCTCTCACTACTACGAGCCTTTATACCTCAGTACTACAGGCCTTTATACCTCAGTATTACAGGCCTTTATACCTCTGTACTACAGGCCTTTATACCTCAGTATTACAGGCCTTTATACCTCAGTATTACAGGCCTTTATACCTCAGTATTACAGGCCTTTATATCTCAGTATTACAGGACTTTATACCTCAGTATTACAGGCCTTTATACCTCAGTATTACAGGCCTTTATACCTCAGTATTACAGGACTTTATACCTCAGTATTACAGGCCTTTATACCTCAGTATTACAGGCCTTTATATCTCAGTATTACAGGCCTTTATACCTCAGTATTACAGGCCTTTATACCTCAGTACTACAGGCCTTAATACCTCAGTATTACAGGCCTTTATACCTCAGTATTACAGGCCTTTATACCTCAGTACTACAGGCCTTAATACCTCAGTATTACAGGCCTTTATACCTCAGTATTACAGGCCTTTATACCTCAGTATTACAGGCCTTTATACCTCAGTATTACAGGCCTTTATACCTCAGTACTACAGGCCTTTATACCTCAGTACTACAGGCCTTTATACCTCAGTATAACAGGCCTTTATACCTCAGTACTACAGGCCTTTATACCTCAGTATTACAGGCCTTTATACCTCAGTACTACAGGCCTTTATACCTCAGTATTACAGGCCTTTATACCTCAGTATTACAGGCCTTTATACCTCAGTACTACAGGCCTTTATACCTCAGTATTACAGGCCTTTATACCTCAGTATTACAGGCCTTTATACCTCAGTACTACAGGCCTTTATACCTCAGTATTAAAGGCCTTTATACCTCAGTATTACAGGCCTTTATACCTCAGTATTACAGGCCTTTATACCTCAGTATTAAAGGCCTTTATACCTCAGTATTACAGGCCTTTATACCTCAGTATTACAGGCCTTTATACCTCAGTACTACAGGCCTTTATACCTCAGTACTACAGGCCTTTATACCTCAGTACTACAGGCCTTTATACCTCAGGACTACAGGCCTTTATACCTCACTACTACAGACCTTTACTCCTCAGTATTACAGGCCTTTATACCTCAGTACTACAGACCTTTATACCTCAGTATTACAGGCCTTCATACATCAGTACCAAAGACCTTTAGACCATCACTACTCATATGCCCAAGGCTTACAGAGGTCCTAACAGCCAATCACAGCTTTCAGTGGATTAAGGCCTTGGCCCATTACAGAGGACAGACAGTTGCTTTGGATACCCAGATGTCTGTCTGTCTCTTGATTGAATCCTGTAGCAGCTTCTGCCTGAGCCACTATCCTTGGACGCATGTTCTGACGCACAATCCAATAAATCCACTTCGTACCAGGCGTTTTTCTTTGAAACAAACATACATTTGTAACTGTGTTAATCCATTCAGCAAAAAAAAGGCACAGAGTGTGATCAAAGACTTGCCTTCCACTTCCCTCCTGTGAATTTATGAATTTATTACATTACCTGTGTGCAGTGACCGGTATATACTATAGGTGGTGGTGTTCAGATAAGTATTCAGGTAGGTAGCCCTATTTCCCTTCACAGGAACAGAATAAGGATACAAAAAATACATAACTTATAAATAAATGCTGTATAAAAAATATTAAACAGCATATATTCGTTATATATGGCTCCTACAAATCCTAATGCGTTATTGATGTGAGGACATTCAGGTTTACTATGCCTTGCTCCTACAACAAGTGACAGGTTATCTAGTCTCGCCCTCATTCTCATTCCTGTACTGTCCTCTCTCTCTCCCTCTCTCCCTCTCTCTCTCTCACCCTCTCTTTCACCCCTTTCTCGTTTCATGTCAAGCAGAAAGGTGTTATAAGTGCTTTCTTGCTTGATTTAAAAGGTCCATAAAAAGTCACTCTGCTTGTGATTATTCCTCCTCTCGTTCTTTTCCTGGAGTCTAACTGATCTGCAATGTTGGATGGATTCCTACTACCTCCTCTCCCTCCCTCTCTCTCTCCCTCTCTCTCTTTCCCTCCCTCCTACGCCCTCTCCCCATGTGGTAGTACCCCGCGGAGCTGCAATCCCTCTCTCGCAGGTGATTGCTTGGGGGAATATTGATTAAGGCAAAGATTTGCTGCTGAGAAGCCACTTCTCAAACTTTCGGTGACTTTCGCGTGGAATAAGGAGAGCCGACTCTTTCTCCGCCCATAAACACACACACACACACACACACACACGCACACACACACACACACGGGCACATCTTACTTAACGTTTTCTTCCGCGTGCCTTGGTCATACCCTCTCTCACTCTTAATTGCAGCTATTAAAGTAACAAACAGTATTAATTAAAACAAAGTGCTCCTCACAAAGCATTAGCCATGGATGAGCATTACATCTGTTTAATTGACTATTAAAGAGACTCTTCAAGTGCAATTAAGCCGCCCATGTGACCTTGTAACGCGTCCTGGCCGTTAAAGGATCTCCTATGAAGAATGACGGGTTGTTATAGAGGACAGGATGTCCCGCCCCCACGCCGCCCCCCCGATGTAGCGGTCTGAGTACTCTCCCGCGCTCTGACCCAGGATCCAGTGTCCTTGAGCAAGGCACCGAACCCCAAAATCGGTCACGTGCGGCACGGTGGCGAGGTACAGGGGGAGGAGCCTCTGACCACTCTGCCGTCATAACATATCATTCATAATGAGAAATTAACATGTGGATCATTTGTACCCATTAAAAGTGTGTGTGGGGGGGAATTCACTCTTTTATTTTACCCACGTCCACCCTGAATCAAAGCTCCTGTGAGTGGACCCGGGGACATGGCTGACCCATAGCTCCCACGTTTCCTTCTCCCCTTCCTCCAGCGCCTGGCCGGGGCCCACACATTAGCCCTCCCGGCAATACTGAGAGAGATATTATCAATCAATTACCGCCCGGTAAACAGCTATGGACGAAGGGGGGGGGGGAGGCCCTCCCTCATCTCCCCCATCTCTAGCGCCTCACCTCATTAACCATGTCATTACTGCAGTGCTCACTCCCTCCACCTCCCTCTCTCTCTCTCTCTCTCCCCCCCCTCCCTCTCTCTCTCTCTCTCCCCCCCCCTCTCTCTCTCTCTTGCGTCAGAGGCTACACACCTCCGCCTCTCTCTCTCTCCCCCCCCCCCACCTCCCCCTCTCTCTCTCTCCCCCCCCCCTCCCTCTCTCCCTCTCTCTCCCCCCCTCTCTCTCTCTCTCTTGCGTCAGAGGCTACACACCTCCGCCTCTCTCTCTCTCTCCCCCCCCCCCACCTCCCCCTCTCTCTCTCTCCCCTCCCTCCCTCTCTCCCTCTCTCTCCCCCCCCCTCTCTCTCTCTTGCGTCAGAGGCTACACACCTCCGCCTCTGCCAACCTTCCGGAGTGCAAAGTGCTGAGCGGGAGAGAAGGAGAGAGGCTCATTTCCACTTAGTTTGTCTAAATGTTGTTTCTGTCTTCTTGGCAGCGGGGCTCTGGCGGATCCCGCAGGACGCTCCCGGCAATATGGAGGGACAGCTCGTTGATGAAGGGTGTGTGTGTGTGTGTGCTGATGGCTGTTTACAGATTTGACGTCCAGCCCATTGTCTGACAGGTTGAACTTGCTGGAATCCCCCCCCCCCCCCCCCCCCCCGCCCGTCATAATGAGCCAGGGGTGTCAGACGCGGCGCTGACAGCCTGCCTGGCGCGGCGGCGCCGGCGGAGCACGGTAATCACCCCGGAGAGCAGGCAGGCAGGCGGAGTAATCATGAGCGTTCAGCGGGCGCCGCGCGCCGCCTGATTGACTTGTTTTCCAAGGCGTTTTTATTGAGTGCATTTTTAGTACAACGGTTCTCAGAAAGTTACAGCTTACAAACTCGGACACATACTGTACGCATCATCACAATATACAAGTGTTGGCAATACATAGACGACAGGAAAGGAGGCACTCACACGCGCGCGCGGGCACACACACACACGCGCGCACGCGCACACACACTCGGTTCCTTCATCTGGTGTCGCTCCCAAAGTGAGGTCAGCCCTGTCATGCAGGAAAGGACACACCCTTTTGCCTCATCGGTGTTCTCATAGACAGTCCTCAATGCTCAGCCGGTGTGTGTGTGGTGTGTGTGTGTGTGTGTGTGTGTGCGTGCGTGAGTGAGCACGTGTACGTGCACGTGCTAGTGCGCACGAGAGAGTGAGTGCGTGTGTGTGTGTCTGTGTGCGTCCATTTGGGTGCTTTTACACACGTATTTGTCCACAATCTGAAAAAAGAAGACAACAAAAGACTATTAAGATCACGATCACCCCGACGTCCACCGCTAACGTTCCCCTCCCCCCGCCAGACATCAACCTGTTAGACGAGCGATGGCCTGGCCTTCCGCCTGCGAGCGGAGCGAGTCCGATTATGAGATCGCTTGCGCGGACAGACGTCAGACTACTTCTGAATCCATCACTCTGAAGTGTCATTAGAGTCGTGTCTTTCCGAAGACAAGCGCGGGCGCACGGCAGAGTGGAATTGCACTAGTGCATAATGAATAACCCTGTAATGTCATTCACAGACATGCTCTTAGGTTGAACGGCAAATACTCGAGACACGGTTGAAGGGAAGCCTAATGACTGGAATTAGATCACTGGTTTGGAGTGAACAGATTTGTATCAATAAGGAGAATGTACGATCATGTTTAGAGGTATGGGCGCTTTGGCGAGTGGAGCTGATAGCAGACGTGATTCGGTATTAGAAACGGTATTACACACGGTAATACGCGTACACACACACACACACACACACACACACACACACGAGCTGTAGAGAGAGTGGATCCTCTCCTTCTCCTCCAGGACGACACACACACGCGGTCCGGTGCCGGCCGGTCTCTCTTCATTAAGAACAGGCTGTGTGGCGTATTGAGGCCGTGATAGAGGACCCCTCTGTGTGTGTGTGTGTGTGTGTGTGTGTGTGTGAGAGTGTGTGTGTCTGTGTGTGCATGTGTGTCTGTGTGTGAGTGAGTGTGTGTGTGTATGTGCGTGTGTGTCTGTGTGCCAGTGTGTGTGTATGTGCATGTGTTTGTCTGTGTGTGAGAGAGTGTGCGTGCGAGAGTGTGTGTGTGTGTATGTGCGTGTGTGTCTGTGTGCCAGTGTGTGTATGTGCATGTTTGTGAGAGAGTGTGCGTGCAAAAGAGTGTGTGTGTGTATCTGTGTGTGTATGTGCATGTGTGTCTGTGTGCCAGCGTGTGTATGTGCATGTGTGTGTATGTGTGTGAGAGAGTGTGCGTGCGAGAGAGTGTGTGTGTGTGTGTCTGTGTGTGCATGTGCGTGCGTGTGCCCCATCAGTCTGCCTCCCCGGTGCTGATCAGATGCCTGTCAGGCGGTGGTGCCAGCAGGTGTCTGCGGCCCCGGAATGGACTCTGCGCCACGCGGAGGCAGCCATCCCTCACCCCCCAGGCCAGAGCGGGCCTGGGACAGCTTCGTTACACCCAGGATGAACGATCTGGAGCTCAGCCAAGAGAGTGTGTGTGTGTGTGTGTGTGGGGAGGGGTGTAATAGGCTGAGCATACTTAATAATCTTCTAATGGGGCCGCCATCGATTTCTAACTTTGAACGAGAGGTGGATGTCGTAGCCTGCTGTCAGTGATCCAACCCACCCCTCCCCTCCACCGCCTAAAATAATAAGCAAACCCCCGGTCGGGGCAGAGAAGAGGGGCGGCCAGGTCCTGTGGGTGTGTCACAGAATAGCGGCTCTGTCTGGGAGAACAGGCATCTGTCATGACATCATCCCCGGTGGGGGCTGTAGCGAGGCTCCGTCCGGGGCGTCGGAAGGGTCGAGACACGATGTAATCAGAGGCCGTTATGATTGGGAGGGGGGGGTGGGGGGGGGGTGGGATGAAACGTTAGCGGATCTGATCCTAACGCTGTCCTTCGCCGCCATCGACACTTGACAGCGTGTCCGCGCTCCGTGTCAGCGGGTGTGCATTACGCCATCCACTGTTCCGCAAGGAATACGCTTGAATTCGGGCCAGGACTCCGGCGGCTATTATCTGAGCGGTGATGCGGCGAGCGAGACAATTTGCCCCGATCAGAGCAGCTCCCCGACCGCGTACGGCACCGGTACTTTGTTGTTTTTCGCTCGGTGAAGGTAATAGCTGTAACCATCGTCTGGCAGACGTACTCTGTCACTCTGTCAGACAGAGGCGGAGCGCGATCGGTCCAGACGGGCCTCCCTCAGGCTCGGACACACCAATCACAGCAGCACTCAGACGGCCGGCTCTCAGCGCCGGCTCTTGATACCAACCCTGTGTAGCTCATTAGCTCTTTCCCTCAGCTACCTTCTGAAACACCTTTCATCCTCCATCAGCGACCTTCTGAAACACCTTCCATCCTCCATCAGCTACCTTCTAAAACACCTTCCATCCTCTATCAGCTGCCTTCTAGAACACCTTAAATCCTCCATCAGCTTTACTCAACACAGAAGAACAACAGATCCTTTCACCCTAACACGGCTCTCAACACAGAAGAACAACAGATCCTTTCACCCTAACACGGCTCTCAACACAGAAGAACAACAGATCCTTTCACCCTAACACGGCTCTCAACACAGAAGAACAACAGATCCTTTCACCCTAACACGGCTCTCAACACAGAAGAACAACAGATCCTTTCACCCTAACACGGCTCTCAACACAGAAGAACAACAGATCCTTTCACCCTAACGCGACTCTGAACACAGAAGAACAACAGATCCTTTCACCCTAACACGGCTCTCAACACAGAAGAACAACAGATCCTTTCACCCTAACACGGCTCTCAACACAGAAGAACAACAGATCCTTTCACCCTAACACGGCTCTCAACACAGAAGAACAACAGATCCTTTCACCCTAACACGGCTCTCAACACAGAAGAAAAACAGATCCTTTCACCCTAACGCGGCTCTCAACACAGAAGAAAAACAGATCCTTTCACCCTAACACGGCTCTCAACACAGAAGAAAAACGGATCCTTTCACCCTAACACGGCTCTCAACACAGAAGAACAACAGATCCTTTCACCCTAACACGGCTCTCAACACAGAAGAACAACAGATCCTTTCACCCTAACACAGCTCTCAACACAGAAGAACAACAGATCCTTTCACCCTAACGCGGCTCTCAACAGATCTTTCATCCCCGGCGCGGCCGTCAACACAGAAGAAGAGATCCCTGCGCTAACGGTGACAGCGGAGGGGCGTGCTTCAGTACCGCCGCGTCTCCTCGGAATAGACCCCGTCCATACGGAGGCAGAGGGCACAGCTCGGCCAGACGCTCGCTGTCAACCGGCGACAGGGAACCGAGGGGCCCCGTTTTAAGTCGGCATGCTCATCGGGGACGGAGGGGGCGCGTCTGTTGGCGAGGCCACCCCCCCAGATGTTGCTGTCCGCGGCTGAGTGGGGAGCGGCCGCTCAGAGCCGTCTTGATTAGCTGATGTGCTGTTTCCTGTCTGCCTGTCTCTCGCACCAGTGCCTCGGCTCACGGCGGGCCAGTCGTAATGCCGGATGACCTTGGCGCAATCTGCTGCACGCTTAGACAGATGGTGATGCCGTCAATAGCGGACTAGCTGTAGCGCTGGAGCACCATTACAGCACGGGCGGGGTCTGTTTTGGACTCGTCTTGACCGACACCTTTGAATCATCAGTCATCTGTCACGCTACACTCTGGACACACACTGTATATTGTAGCCGGCTAAGCATGCACTTAAACTAATCTGTTGTTTTGACCATTTTGTGAGCATACTGTAACCCTGTTGAAACTGTGTGTTAATGATTGATCAACATGTAGGGCGCGCCTGTTGTAGGTTCCCCATTTCACAGTGGAAAGTTACCAAGTTCCTATTTCGCTGGAAACCACCTAACAGCCCGGACGGGATGGTAAGGGGGGGGTCATGACATGAAGTCGCGAGGTCGGGAAATGTGCACATTAACCGGGAAAAGCTCACATTCCCTGTTTTCTAACATTCACCGTAACATATATACTCACCACACTCCATTCTGTATATATTGCGCAATTTGCATTTGTGGCTTTCTTTTTATTGGTTATATTGTATCTTGTATTTGCATTTACACTGTCCTGTTCTGTACCCTGTTCTATGTGATCTTCATCAGTGTATGCCATTACCCGTGTCAAATTTCTGTCATGTTTAAACTATGTAAATGGCGAATAAACAGATCTTGAATCTTAGGTATATAAACATTCAATTGCTCCTATGCACTATATACAGTAAGTAGTTAGGGGTGCCACGCTCCTGAAATCCACAATTCAATTCAATTTTCGATTTTAAGGTCACGATTCAATTAGATTTTTTAATTAAAAAAAAAAAAATTACATAAAAAAGTCCCCACTCCAGGCTTAAGTTAGCCAGCTATTCTATCTGTTCTATGAATGTCCGTTTGGCTGTAGACGCTATAACCTATAGCTAACTTTCCCAACTCAAACGAACCTTACCTTTTGGGAGAGACTAATGTTACTTTTTACCCTCATTGCTTGATTTGTTGGGCACTCGGAATGCAAGGGGAGAAAAAAATACTGTGAGAATCGTGATCCTGCATTTGATTTAGATGACCCAAATCGAACGCCCATTTCCATAAATCTTTTGATTTCGAATCAAAATCGTGACACCCCTGTAAGTGGTACAAATATAATCACTATAGATATATCACGGGCAGGTCAACCTAATGTGAAGTGTCACCTCAAGGTCACGAACAGATACCTACCGAGGACTTGGGCCGGCAGAGGTGTGGACTCTCCTCTCCTCTCTGGACGGATCCAAGCGCTCCAAACACAAACAACAAGTGGCCATAAAGAAATAGAAGCAGTCTGTACAGCTAAGTGCTAGCCCGCGAGACACGGCATGGACACGCCCGCGAGACACGGCATGGACACGACCGCGAGACACGGCATGGACACGCCCGCGAGACACGGCATGGACACGACCGCGAGACACGGCATGGACACGCCCGCGAGACACGGCATGGACACGCCCGCGGTGAACAAGGGTGTTTGTATCTTCCCTACCACATTTTTTACAGCACACATCTACAACAACAACAGTCTTTTGTACAGTGTCTTCCAGCTCAGAGTTCGTTGAGGATTGTCCTCGTGTCCCCAGTGGAAGTGAGGGGATCAGCAGCACTGTGTCCCAGGTTGCTGTGTCCTCCGGAGGGGTAGGGGGCGCTGTATGAATCTACACATGGTCTTCGTTCATCGCAATCCTGCGCGTCTTTGCCAAAAATGCAAGCGGAGAGAGTTTGTACAATACATTATTCATATATGTCACCTTCAATATGAAGATTTATTCTGACGATATATTCATATTTAGTAAGAGATATACATATTTATATTATTCTCAGAATCTGGGTGACGCCATCGAAGGAGTCCTTTGGCAAGGCCCTCCACCCAGATATCCACAGGTAGTACACAAGTTGCAAGAGGAGAGAGAGGAGAGTTCCCTGCTTCTATGATGAAAAACCAAACAATGATGGCAAAAAGTGAAAACATATTCACATTTTCCCCAGTCTGACTCTCATTCAAAAGTTCAAATTTGGGAGGAGATACCCTATATTTTTCAACGTCTATTTCTGTTGAAACATTCCATTTTCTTACTAGGTTAATTTCACAGCTAGTTCTACTAATGGTCAAGACATCCTCGTTCTAGTCATGGAGGAAGTATTGGGGCTAAATCAGACATGCTCAGAACATCTCCACATCTCCTGTAAAGTCCTCTTTAAGATTCTTCTTCAGCGTCCGGGGCATCCATGTTTAAAATCCAGTGGGCATCCATGTCTATTTTCCTCAAGTCGAGAAAGAATCTCAATATCTTCGATCGATATCCATTATACTCTGAGTGTGTCTGTTTCTGGTTGAGGGGGTCGAGTCAGATGATAATCTGGACCCTGGGCTCCAGGTGTGGGATTAACACACGCAGAAGTCCGTAATCCCACATAAGGAGATGCGAATCCGAGATGTCGGTATGAGATAAGCATGTGACACATATGCAGTCTCCACCCTGAACTCCACGCCTGGATGATAAAATCTGAACTACTGGATGATGATTAATCTCATAGCCTGGGACCCTATGTTGACGGATTAGATTAGGATGATGGTCTCGACTCTGGCGCGTTCCGAGGGGTCCGGGGTCATTCGGGGGCTGCTGTTGTTCCTCCGAATGCTGCCCGGCCCGCGGCACAGCGCCCCCTGTAGTCATGCCATGGTAGTGGGCGACTGGCTCATCTGGACGTGCATGGACTGGATGTTGCTGAGGATCTTCTTCTGGTGGCCGGCCAGGGTGACGCCTATCCTCAGCAGGTCCCTGTGGGGGGGGGGGGGGGGGGGGGGGGAGACGGAGATGTAGCCTTGCTCTTTTTTGTCTTGGGCTGGGAAAAACAACTTTCAGGCGAAAAACATGGGAGTGAGAAAGCAAGACAAGCTCATGCTCTTGTGGTATTAACTAGACACAGACAAGAACACCAGAGAGAGAGAGAGAGGAGAGAGAGAGAGAGAGA
>NC_140245.1:3915893-3923393 GCF_949987555.1 Borostomias antarcticus
AAAGAAAGAAAGAAAGAAAGAAAGAAAGGATTAGCCCCACATAACCACTATACATGTATCCATCCAAGTCGACTCACCTTTATTTATATATCACATTTCCAACAGCGGCGACTGAACCAAAGTGCTTCACGGGTGAAAACACTGAGCAAAAAATACATACAGAACATCAAAAGAAGTACAAAAGTGCAAATACAAATAAGTACAAGGGCTTAGATACAAAACAAAAGCAAATTCCAAAATAAAGTAGAAAGAGACTAAAATAGCAACAGTTACTAGGAGGCAGGCTCAACTCTATTTGAAGGCCAGGGAGAAAATATGGGGCTTTAAGGGGACTTAAATGCCTCCAGGCTCTGGGCTGACCTAATATGAAGAGTGAGGGGGGGGGGGGGGCAATTCCAGAGTGCAGGGGGCCGCTCTGGCAAAGGCTGTGTCCCCCCTGGTCTGGAGCCTAGACCTGGGTACCTCCAGCAGCAGATATCCGGCTGACCGTGATGGGGGTGTGGTGACGCAGGAGCTCAGTCAGCTACAGTGGAGCCGGGCCGTTTAGTGATTTAAAAACAGTTAGCAGTAGTTTAAAATCAATACGGTAACGGACAGGGAGCCAGCGGAGCGAGGCCCGGACTTGGGGAGCTGTGCTCGCGCTTCTTTGTGCTGGCGAGGAGTCGAGCGGTGCGCGTTTTAAACGAGCTGCAGGTGGCGGACCTTTATTCGAATCGCTCTCTCTAGTTCCGCTCTGGGAGAGATAGGCCTTGGTCTTCGCTCGGGTTCTAGGATGGAAAAAGCTGTTTCTAACCCACTGAGCTGACCAGCTTATCAAATGTAGAGGGAAAGTCAAAGATCTGTCAGAGATTTTGAACAGAGGACCGGATGTTAGAGTGCAGACGACCTAGGGCATCGACGAAAGGGAGCGGAGAGGTGTTGCCGAATATGATGATCTCCATCTTGCTCTGGTTTAGGTTGAGGAAGTTAGCACTCATCCACAGCACCGCCATGCTGTAACCTCTCTTCTCCGGAACCAAGTTAGCCACCCCTCGCTCCCGCTGCCCTCCCTCCATCCCTCCCTCCCTCCCTCCATCCCTCCCTGTCCTCCCTCCCTCCCTCCCTCCCTCCCTCCCTCCCTCCCTCCCTCCCTCCCTCCCTCCCTCCCTCTGTCCTCTATCGATCGTGCGACGGAGGACTCTGGCACATCGCGCCCTTCACACATCGACCCGTTCACCCTCCTCTCTCCCGGACCCCTGTTTGACTACCGGTGGGAGCGCTTGGCGGGGACGTGGCGGGGGCTTGGCGGGGGTTTGGCGGGGGCTCGGAGGGGGCTCAGGGCGCCTGTCGACCGTGTCTGGGTGTGTAATTGGTCTACCTGGGCCCCGGGCTCGCCGCTGATTGAAATTGACGGCCACGTTGTTTAGGATTCCGCTCACGCGCACGGACAGATGCGTCGACACACACACACACATATACAAACACACACACACATGGACAGATGCGTCGACACACAGACACACACACACACACACACACACACACAAGGACTCGTTTCATTGGGGTGATGGGGTTTGTCTGCAGTCATGTGGCTTCCAGCCTTCTGATAGAGAAAAGGTCCATGGGTCAACCTGACGCAGCGTAGCTGAAGTACACACACACAAACACACATACACACACACACACACACACACACAAATCCAGATTGTCTTTCCCTGAATAAGAGCTGGGTTTGTCTCCCTGCTGCTTGGCCAGCGGTGTGTGTCCAGCGGTTCCGCAGGTCAGCGGGTCGAGTCCCCGTTCAGGGCCAGCGGCTCGCTGAAGAGCTCTGTAATGAGCTCAGCCTGAGACCCCATAAGCCTCTGCTCAGTCACACACACACACACACACACACACACACACACACACACACACACACACACACACACACTCTTTACACAAAGCGCTGACCCTTTACTTGAACCTTGTGGTACTGTCAAGCATCTCAAGAAGAGTCCTCTGTGGACATATACACACACACACACACACACCTACACACACACCTACACACACACACACCACCTAACCCAGCACCGCCGGCAGGAAACAGAGTTGAACCCCCCAACGCTGGACCCCCCAACGCTGCACCCCCCAACGCTGACGCCCCCAACGCTGACGCCCCCAACGCTGAACCCCCCAACACTAACCCCCCAACGCTGAACCCCCCAACACTAACCCCCCAACGCTGAACCCCCCAACACTAAACCCCCCAACACTAAACCCCCCAACGCTGAACCCCCCAACACTGAACCCCCCAACGCTGAACCCCCCAACGCTGCACCCCCCAACACTGAACCCCCCAACACTAAACCCCCCAACACTAAACCCCCCAACGCTGAACCCCCCAACGCTGACGCCCCCAACGCTGACGCCCCCAACACTGAACCCCCCAACACTGCACCCCCCAACACTGCACCCCCCAACACTGCACCCCCCAATGCTGCACCCCCCAACACTGCACCCCCCAACGCTGCACCCCCCAACACTCAACCCCCCAACGCTGCACCCCCCAACACTCAACCCCCCAACACTAAACCCCCCAACACTAAACCCCCCAACACTAAACCCCCCAACACTAAACCCCCCAACGCTGCACCCCCCAACACTGCACCCCCAACGCTGCACCCCCCAACACTCAACCCCCCAACGCTGCACCCCCCAACGCTGAACCCCCCAACACTGAACCCCCCAACGCTGAACCCCCCAACGCTGACGCCCCCAACGCTGAACCCCCCAACGCTGAACCCCCAAACGCTGAACCTCCCAACGCTGAACCCCCCAACGCTGAACCCCCCAACGCTAAACCCCCCAACGCTGCACCCCCCAACGCTGCACCCCCCAACACTGATGCCCCCAACGCTGACGCCCCCAACGCTGAACCCCCCAACGCTGCACCCCCCAACACTGAACCCCCCAACGCTGAACCCCCCAACGCTGAACCCCCCAACGCTGCACCCCCCAACACTCAACCCCCCAACGCTGCACCCCCCAACACTCAACCCCCCAACGCTGCACCCCCCAACGCTGAACCCCCCAACACTGAACCCCCCAACGCTGAACCCCCCAACGCTGAACCCCCCAACGCTGACGCCCCCAACGCTGAACCCGCGCCGACAAGTTAGTCAGCAAGTGAAATAAGAGGATAAAAGAGCTCTCTATTAACTCAGGAGAGAGAGTTGAGAGACAGACAGAGAGAGAGAGAGGAGAGAGAGAAAAAGAGTGAAGAGGGAGAAGAGAGGGAGAGACAGAGAGGAGAGAGAGAGGAGAGAGAGAAGAGAGGGAGCTGAAGTGAGGATGGGAATTAAAATGAGCCTAGTGTCAACACAAGCGCATGGACACACTTTGTGAATGCTGAGATACTGCTGGATACGTGTGTGTGTGTGTGTGTGTGTGGTGTGTGTGTGTGTGTGTGTGTGTGAGAGAGAGAGAGAGAGAGAGAGAGAGAGAGAGAGAGAGAGAGAGATAGAGAGAGAGAGAGAGACGGAGCGTGTGTGTGTATTATAGTGTGTGTACTATTGTGTGTGTGAGTGTGTGTGTATACTTGTGTGTGTGGGGGGCAGGGGGCATATAATTTGCTGAAGTTAAAAGAGAACACACTGTTCTACTCTGCTCTCTGCTGTCCTTGAGTCAGAAAGTACAGTCGTCCCCAACCAATCAGCATTCATCCCCTTAGTCCAACACTCCTGACCAACAACTTCAAACTGAATTTAAACCTGAATCTCAATGTGGAGAACAGATTATCTATGAGGGGAGGTGGAGAGCAGATTATCTATGAGGGGAGGTAGAGAGCAGATTATCTATGAGGGGAGGTGGAGAACAGGGCTGAGTTTCCCAGAGGCATCGTGGCGCTACGTTCATCGTAAAATATGGCGTTCATCATAGCGCTACGATGAACGTAGCGCTACGATGCCTCTGGGAAACTCAGCCCAGGTCATCTATGAGGGGAAGTAGAGAGCAGATTATCTATGAGGGGAGGTAGAGAGCAGATTATCTATGAGGGGAGGTAGAGAGCAGATTATCTATGAGAGGAGGTAGAGAGCAGATTATCTATGAGGGGAGGTAGAGAGCAGATTATCTATGAGGGGAGGTAGAGAGCAGATTATCTATGAGGGGAGGTAGAGAGCAGATTATGTATGAGGGGAGGTAGAGAGCAGATTATCTATGAGGGGAGGTAGAGAGCAGATTATCTATGAGGGGAGGTAGAGAGCAGATTATGTATGAGGGGAGGTAGAGAACAGATTATCTATGAGGGGAGGTAGAGAGCAGATTATCTATGAGGGGAGGTGGAGAACAGATTATCTATGAGGGGAGGTAGAGAACAGATTATCTATGAGGGGAGGTAGAGAGCAGATTATCTATGAGGGGAGGTGGAGAACAGATTATCTATGATGGGAGGTAGAGAGCAGATTATCTATGAGGGGAGGTAGAGAGCAGATTATCTATGAGGGGAGGTGGAGAACAGGTCATCTATGAGGGGAGGTAGAGAGCAGATTATCTATGAGGGGAGGTAGAGAACAGATTATCTATGAGGGGAGGTAGAGAACAGATTATCTATGAGGGGAGGTAGAGAACAGATTATCTATGAGGGGAGGTAGAGAGGTAGAGAGCAGATTATCTATGAGGGGAGGTGGAGAACAGATTATCTATGAGGGGAGGTAGAGAGCAGATTATCTATGAGGGGAGGTAGAGAACAGATTATCTATGAGGGGAGGTGGAGAGCAGATTATCTATGAGGGGAGGTAGAGAGCAGATTATCTATGAGGGGAGGTGGAGAACAGGTCATCTATGAGGGGAGGTAGAGAGCAGATTATCTATGAGGGGAGGTAGAGAACAGATTATCTATGAGGGGAGGTAGAGAACAGATTATCTATGAGGGGAGGTGGAGAACAGATTATCTATGAGGGGAGGTAGAGAACAGATTATCTATGAGGGGAGGTGGAGAGCAGATTATCTATGAGGGGAGGTAGAGAGCAGATTATCTATGAGGGGAGGTAGAGAACAGATTATCTATGAGGGGAGGTAGAGAGCAGATTATCTATGAGGGGAGGTGGAGAGCAGATTATCTATGAGGGGAGGTAGAGAGCAGATTATCTATGAGGGGAGGTAGAGAGCAGATTATCTATGAGGGGAGGTGGAGAACAGGTCATCTATGAGGGGAGGTGGAGAACAGGTCATCTATGAGGGGAGGTGGAGAACAGGTCATCTATGAGGGGAGGTGGAGAACAGGTCATCTATGAGGGGAGGTGGAGAACAGGTTATCTATGAGGGGAGGTGGAGAACAGGTCATCTATGAGGGGAGGTGGAGAACAGGTCATCTATGAGGGGAGGTGGAGAACAGGTTATCTATGAGGGGAGGTGGAGAACAGGTCATCTATGAGGGGAGGTGGAGAACAGGTCATCTATGAGGGGTGGTAGAGAGCAGATTATCTATGAGGGGAGGTAGAGAACAGGTCATCTATGAGGGGAGGTAGAGAACAGGTCATCTATGAGGGGAGGTGGAGAGCAGATTATCTATGAGGGGAGGTGGAGAGCAGGTCATCTACGAGGAGAGGTGAGTCATCCTGCTGATGTCACCGTCGGGAGGTGACACCGTGACGGACTGAGTCCTACTGGTTGTGACGGGCTGTGACCAGCCTGTGGGAGGAGGGCGAGGGATGTCGGATTAAGAGGATCATGGACAGACGTGTGTGTGTGTGTGTGTGTGTGTGTGTGTGTGTGTGTGTGTGTGTGTGTGTGTGTGTGTGTGTGTGTGTGGAGGATAAGTGTCTCCAGGGTGTAGTGTGAGAAATACTTCACTCAAGCTCCGACCCAAGGAGACTTGAAAAGCAACAACGTCCTCGTCTTTTTCTCATTTCTGCCCCATAAGCATCGGAACAACAAGCCTCTGTGCCCCTAACGACACTTAACACCACACCCCTCTACTCTAACGACCCTTAACACCACACCCCTCTACTCTAACGACCCTTAACACCACACCCCTCTACTCTAACGACCCTTAACACCACACCTCTCTACTCTAACGACCCTTAACACCACACCCCTCTACTCTAACGACCGTTAAAACCGCACCTCTCTACTCTAACGACACTTAACACCACACCTCTCTACTCGAACAACACTTAACACCACACCTCTCTACTCTAACGACACTTAACACCGCACCCCTCTACCCTAACGACACTTAACACCACACCTCTCTACTCTAACGACCCTTAACACCACACCCCTCTACTCTAACGACCGTTAAAACCGCACCTCTCTACTCTAACGACACTTAACACCACACCTCTCTACTCGAACGACACTTAACACCACACCTCTCTACTCTAACGACACTTAACACCGCACCCCTCTACTCTAACGACACTTAACACCGCACCCCTCTACCCTAACGACACTTAACACCACACCTCTCTACTCTAACGACCCTTAACACCACACCCCTCTACTCTAACGACCGTTAAAACCGCACCTCTCTACTCTAACGACACTTAACACCACACCTCTCTACTCGAACAACACTTAACACCACACCTCTCTACTCTAACGACACTTAACACCGCACCCCTCTACTCTAACAACACTTAACACCGCACCCCTCTACCCTAACGACACTTAACACCACACCTCTCTACTCTAACAACCGTTAACACCACACCTCTCTACTCTAACGACCCTTAACACCACACCTCTCTACTCTAACGACCCTTAACACCACACCCCTCTACTCTAACGACCCTTAACACCGCACCTCTCTACTCTAACGTCCCTTAACACCGCACCTCTCTACTCTAACGACCCTTAACACCGCACCTCTCTACTCTAACAACACTTAACACCACACCCCTCTACTCTAACGACACTTAACACCACACCCCTCTACTCTAACGACACTTAACACCACACCTCTCTACTCTAACGACACTTAACACCGCACCTCTCTACTCTAACGACCGTTAACACCACACCCCTCTTCTCTGACGACCCTTAACACCGCACCTCTCTACTCTAACGACCCTTAACACCGCACCTCTCTACTCTAACGACCCTTAACACCACACCCCTCTACTCTAACGACCGTTAACACCACACCCCTCTTCTCTGACGACCCTTAACACCCCACCCCTCCACTCTACCTCAACACCACGCCCCTCCACTCTACCTCAACACCACGCCCCTCCACTCTACCTCAACACCACGCCCCTCCACTCTACCTTAACACCACGCCCCTCCACTCTACCTTAACACCACGCCCCTCCACTCTACCTTAACACCATGCCCCTCCACTCTACCTTAACACCACGCCCCTCCACTCTACCTCAACACCCCACCCCTCCACTCTACCTCAACACCCCACCCCTCCACTCTACCTTACCACCACGCCCTCTACTCTACCTCAACACCACGCCCCTCCACTCTACCTCAACACCCCACCCCTCTACTCTACCTCAACACCCCACCCCTCTACTCTACCCCCCCAAA
>NC_140245.1:3925893-3943393 GCF_949987555.1 Borostomias antarcticus
AGAGAAGCCGGAAATCCACGTCGTCATCTGTACTGAAGATGCACTCTCGTTGAGTAGAAAAGCGTTCTTTTCTACTCAAGGATTCTATCTATAAGTTTGCCCGCATCAATATTTCAACAGGAGGGAAAGTGACAGCCAGCCACCCAAAAAAATGAGTCCGGGCCAATGGAACGAGAAAGATGCAACCAGAAAACAAGTTAATGACAGCAGCGCCATGGCAGCCTGTGGAGGGGGGTGTGGAGGGGGGGGGGGCGGGGGGCGCTGGAGCGGAGCTGAGGCAAGGTCAACAGGGTCACCGTTGTTTGACAGATGAGCTCTGCTGCCGGGCTCGGGGGTGACCTCGCTTTCAACCTCACTTACGCACGCAGACACACACACACACGCGCGGACGCACGCGCGCCCGGACATGCATGGATGCGCACACACGTGCTGAATCTGAATCTCAACGTACAGGTTGCGTGACAGGGAAGGTGGTCGGTCGGCGACGACGGTGTCAGCAGAGCCATCGCCGGTGAACCGTGAATGGCCTTGCGCTGTCACCCTTGGGCATAAGCCATCAGGAGAGTGTGTGACACGACACAAACACTCACACCCGCACACACACTCTCTCTCACCATTAAACACTTAAAACATCTCACCTCCCTGACCACTGCGTTAAGCCCGTTTGACCACAAATAGACCCCTATTTCACTTCGCGCCACAACACAACGATTCATGAACACACACACACACGCACACACACACACACGCACACACACACACACACACACACACACCCACGCACACACACACACACACACACGCACACGCACACACACGCTCCATCGAACACCAGCAGCACCACAAACACGGGGTGACACGCTACTCATCACACCAGCAGCACTCTGTCCTTCCCACGGTATGTCCCCCTGTCCCCAGGGACACTTGATGGAGGGAGGATGGACAGAGAGAGAGAGAGAGAGAGAGAGAGAGAGAGAAGAGGATGGACAGAGAGAGAGAGAGAGAGGATGGACAGAGAGAGAGAGAGAGAGAGAGAGAGAGAGAAGAGGATGGACCGAGAGAGAGAGAGAGAGGAGGATGGACAGAGAGAGAGAGAGAGAGAGAGAGAGAGAGAGAGAGAAGAGGATGGACCGAGAGAGAGAGAGAGAGGAGGATGGACCGAGAGAGAGAGAGAGAGAGAGAGAGAGAGAGAGAGAGAGAGAAGAGGATGGACAGAGAGAGAGAGTGAGAGAGAGAGAGAGAGAAGAGGATGGACAGAGAGAGAGAGAGAGGAGGATGGATGGAGAGAGAGAGAGAGAGAGAGGGGAGGATGGATGGAAGGAGAGAGAGAGAGAGAGAGAGAGGGGAGGATGGATGGAGAGAGAGAGACTTTTGATGCTCTTTAATGAGACGTCCTTACAAAACACTAAACATCACCCAAATTAAAACCACACAGTTATCAACTTAAAAGAGAGAGAGAGAGAAAGAGAGAGAGGATGGATGGATGAAAATATGAACATCCAGGAAGCTTGTGGGGGGGTGGGGGTGGGGGGGGGGAATCCGGGAATCAATCCTGTCCCCCAGCCAAGCCACCATTAGTCCAGGCGCAGGCCATGAATCAGAACTGAGATCCAAAAACACTACTCCTCCCCCTGCCCTTTCCCGGCGCTATACTGTAGTGACCACCCGAGCGTGACCTCCGAACCAGGAAGAGAAGCCCTCCGCCAGGACCGCCCCCCTCCCCGCCCCCGTCCAGACCGAACAGCAGCTCGGCAATCCGCCGCCACCGGAAGGTCCGCGGTCAGCGATGGGGGCGTGCTTCCGTATGCCTGCGCCCTCTGCTCGGCCGATCCCGGGGCGATCTCTAACCTCTGGGTTAACCCAATTAGCGGCACACACACACAGACACGCGCTCGCACACACACACACACACACACACACACATCCCGGGCACTGTAATTGGCGGGCCGCTGTGAATGGGTGGGAAATGTGGAGAAGCCGGCAGAGGTAGAAAGGTGATTAATTTAGCAGAGACGAGGTCGATGGGCGACTAAATCACCGCGCCTCAGCAGGAATTTAATTTCCCTGATTCCCTCGGCCTTGGCCTCGGCCTCGCAAGCTGATTGGCCGTGGGTGGGTGGGGGTGGGGTTCTAAGTGACGGAGGTCGGGCAAGTGAAGGGCTTCATTACGGGAGGATGCGGCAGGACCCAAGGACCCCCGACTCTCCCACAAGCCACCGGAGGATGGGAGGAGAGGAGAAGGGAGGAGAGGATGGGAGGAGAGGAGAAGGGAGGAGAGGGTGGAAGGAGAGGAGAAGGGAGGAGAGGATGGGAGGAGAGGAGAAGGGAGGAGAGGGTGGGAGGAGAGGAGAAGGGAGGAGAGGATGGGAGGAGAGGAGAAGGGAGGAGAGGATGGGAGGAGAGGAGAAGGGAGGAGAGGGTGGGAGGGGTGTGAGGGGAGGGGGGGGGGCAGGACAGGGAGCCTGGGGAAAGCTCGGCTAACACGTCTGTAGGATGAGGACTAGATCAGTTCAGACGGTTCTGAATAGGGACTCGCCACCATCACTCAGAGAAAGATTCGATGGGATTCGGTTACAGCCTTGTGAGACTGGCCTGATCTTACTAGCTCACTTTCACTTCCTCTCTGCAGATCAGTCTGGACTTCCCCCTCTCTCGAACAGTAGCGGTTCTAGCAAGCTTTACCTGGGGTGGCAAAAGGATGGCAGGGGTTCCAGCTGGTAGCGCGGACGTTACCTCCCCCAAATAGGGCGGTAACTGGGGTGGCAAGGCCTTTTTCAGGGATGGCGGCTGCCCCCCACCCCAGAACCACCATTGATCTCGAATGAATATTGTGGGCGGGAATACTTGCCTTGACAGACTAACTCCTTCAGCCAATTAGCATAACGAAACTTTTGCCAAGTCCAGCCAGAAGAACAGCGAAAAGGTCTTTTCCTCCGAGAAACGCAACTAGTGCATACTCTTGTTCTTGTTTAATTGTTATTATTGAGTCTATTTCTGCAATAACTGCACTTATGGCTGTGTTTAATCTACTAACGTTAACGTTACCGGTCATTGCTATTGGAGACTTTTACCAGCAGCCTGTATTTAATTTTCATGCATCAACTATGAGAACCAATCAGGAGCTACGTTCTACTGGAGTGCAGAAAAGCAGTCAGAACACAGTCTGTGATTGGCCCGGTCATCAGAGAGTAATTGGAGAGAAATCGTTGGAGAGAGATGGAAGTCCAGACTGACCAGCAGAGAGAAATGCATTCCAGCGGAGAACTCACAAGATCAGGATGGTCTCACAAGGCTAGGATACACTCTCTCAGAATCTGTCTGCATGAATATGGTATACATTAAAGAGAAATAACACCTAGGAGGTGGAGACGACACCCCGCTGTAGTCCTAACTGACCTGGACTACGCGGACGACATCAGTCTGCTCTCCGACCACGTAGAGAAAGCACAGGAACTCCAAGGCCGGCCTTCGGCTAACTGCCAAGATAACCGAGGTAATCGCCTACAACATCCTCCCGGACCATCCACCTCTAACAACAACAGGAGGCGTTGCTCTGAGGGAAGTCAATGTCTTCAAACACCTGGGCTTATGGGTCAACTCCGAAGCAAGACCTTAAAGTGAGGAAGGCGCGTGCGTAGAAGGCCCTGAGCGGCCTGGTCCTAACCCTAACCATCCCCCGACAAATCTAACTCAGCTTCTTCTATGTGAGGGTAGAGTCTGTTCTCCTATGGCGGCTCCTACCAGCAGTGTTTTGGATCAGAGGGGTAGAACCAGCAGTGTTTTGGATCAGAAGGGTAGAACCAGCTGTGTTCTGGATCAGACGGGTAGAACCAGCTGTGTTCTGGATCAGGTGGGTAGAACCAGCTGTGTTCTGGATCCGAGGGGTAGAACCAGCTGTGTTCTGGTTCAGAGGGGTAGAACCAGCTGTGTTCTGGATTAGACCGGTAGAACCAGCTGTGTTCTGGATCAGAGGGGTAGAACCAGCTGTGTTCTGGATCAGAGGGGTAGAACCAGCAGTGTTCTGGATAAGAGGAGTAGAACCAGCTGTGTTCTGGTTCAGAGGGGTAGAACCAGCAGTGTTCTGGATCAGAGGGGTAGAACCAGCTGTGTTCTGGATTAGACCGGTAGAACCAGCTGTGTTCTGGATCCGAGGGGTGGAACGAGGGAACCGGGCTTGTGTTTTTAGTCCGGAAAACACCGCCTTCTATGTTTAGTTGCAAGACAAATTTAGCGCTCTGTGATATTTTTATCCCCGGATCAATAGTCTCGCGGAGGCTATGTTTAGATGCGCCAGATCTAACGCTGGCACTTCGGATCCCGTCAAAACTGGTGAAGTGCAGCCATTCTCGCTTCAGCTCATCACACAAGCTGCTAATAAGCTGGATGTGTGGATGAATAATTTCCGTGGAAAGTGCCTCGCGGTGGTTTGGCTTCAGCGCCGAGCGGTTTCGCTGTCTTTAAAACAACTGACCTACAGTAGCTACAGCCCGGCTGTGTAGAGCGAGACAGCTGACCCTAGAGACGGAGGAGGATCTTATTCCTCCAAACCAAAGTCAATTAGGTTTAAACACAAACATGCACACCCACACACACACAGAGGGAGCCCTGTCGGCCTGCGCCTGGGGTGATGGGGTGAGTTTGAGAGTGTTTCTGAATTACAGGGAGGAGAGGCAAGAAGATGAAGTAACGATTATATTAATTACAGATCTGTAGTGTGGGGGAGTAAAAGCCTCCCGCGATGCCTCACTAATAATGGATGAGGACGGAGAGAGAGGGGGAGAGAGAGAGCAGGAAAGAGAGCAAGGGACAGACAGAGAGGGAGGAGGAGAGAGAGATGTCAGTTTGAGGGTCCTGGCTGCACTCTGGTTTCTCCGCACCCGGGGCATGTCAACGAGAAGGGCTGTCCCCAGAGGTGGCACGTCCCCGCACTAATGAAGATGTGACAGGGGCCGGGGAGAGAGGGAGGGACAGACCGGCCGGCCGTGACCAGCAGAGGGAGCCGGGAGAGAGGGAGGGAGGGATGGAGGGAGAGAGGGAGAGAAGGAGGGAGGGAGAGAGGGAGGGAGAGAGGGAGAGAGGGAGGGAGAGAGAGATGGAGGGAGAGAGGGATGGAGGGAGAGAGGGAGAGAGGGAGGGATGGAGGGAGAGAGGGAGAAAAGGAGGGAGGGAGAGAGGGAGGGAGGGAGAGAAGGATGGAGAGAGGGAGGGAGGGAGAGAGGGAGGGAGGGAGAGAAGGAGGGAGGGAGGGAGGGAGAGAGGGAGGGATGGAGGGAGGGAGAGAGGGAGGGATGGAGAGAGGGAGAGAGGGAGGGAGAGAGGGAGGGAGGGAGGGAGGGAGGGAGGGAGGGAGGGAGGGAGGGAGGGAGAGCCAAACGGAACGCAGGAGCAGAAAGACGCTCGGCCGGGACGGGAAGCGCCTGAGACGGGACGCGGAGGAAGAGTGACAGACGGCGCCGGAGCCGGTGGAGACGGACAGGTGAGTCGGCTCAAGATGGTTCTGGACAGGCGGGCTAGTCTGAGGCCGTCAGTTTGAGATTGTTAGTGCGTTCTGTTTTTAGATGAGAGCCGTTGAATAATACAACGACACCGGTGCGGACGGGCGGGGCCTAGCGATGCGGCCGGCCCTGGACAGAGAGCCGGTCGGCGTGAGGACTCACCAGAGAGCTGGTGTAGCTGGGGTCCGAGGTGTCGTCTTGGAGGTAGCGAGACAGGCCGAAGTCGGACACCTTGCACACCAGGTTGCTGTTGACCAGGATGTTGCGGGCGGCGAGGTCGCGGTGCACGTAGTTCATCTCCGACAGGTACTTCATCCCGGCCGAGATCCCGCGCATCATCCCCACCAGCTGGATGACGGTGAACTGGCCGTCGTTTTGCTACAGGACACGAATAAACAATGACGACAACAAACAAACAAACAAGACACGCGGGAGACTGTTAGCACTCCTCCATCAGATACGAAAACCAAACAAACATGAGACTGAATGCTTGTTTTAGAAACGCCCGTGTCACCATAAAGTCTCTTCCTAAGATTTGAACCTTGAGAGTTTGATAAAAGCAACTAAGAAACATACTAAACTGTCTTAAAACTCAGTTTTAGGCCATATTTCTATAATAGAAATATGGCCTAAAACTGAGTTTTAAGACAGATTAGTATCTCAAAGGTTTTTATCTGTTTCAAAAGGAATCTGTACTAAAAAAAAAAAAAAAAAAAAATTATATATATATATATATATATATATATGTATATATTTATATATATATATATATATATATATATATAGAGAGAGAGAGAGATTTTTTAGCACAGATTCCTTTTGAAACAGGACACTAAGCCATGACAAGATAAGGCTGATAGGTCTTCACAGAGCCAGTAAGTGTTGCAAGTGTTACTATTTGAATTCCATGTCTTTGAGTATTCATCTGGAGTGAACTGGCTCTGGCCTGAATTCACATCGGAAAGTCAGACTCTGGAAATGATTCCTCAAACGCCGTTAGCTGCCGTCTTCCCTTAATGTACCTGTCAGCCACGTGGCGTACAACCCAACGCACACTCCTCCTACTGCGCTTCCTCGGTGAGCTGCGATTGGTCGGCTCGTCCCGGGGGGGGCCCCCGCTCCCAGATTAGAAAAGCCTACAGACGCATCCTTGTCACCGCAGACAGGAAGTAAGGGCACGTTCCGTGGCGAAGGTACGAGACGTGCTGTCACGCCCCCGGGCACGCAGACTTTGTGACCAACAGCCTTAGCTGCCTGTCCATATTTGAATATGACCTACTTCCTGTACAAGGCAAGTGGATGTTTCTGTTTTCGGACGTCTGAAGGCGTCCTCTTGAAATCGGCCCTTTTTATTTCCCCGTCACGCCGTCAGAACAGAGAGGCTCTTTTCTCGCCTTTCATTTCCTTTCAACCTGAAGAGGAGGATTCGTTTCCAGAACCTCAAATTGGATTCCTCAGGCCGATTCCCTCTGTCTGGAAGACAGCCCAGCCTCTACTCCAGCCCTAACCTCAGCCTCTACCCCAGCCCTAACCCCAGCCTCAGCCTCTACCCCAGCCTCTACTCCAACCCTAACCCCACCCTCAGCCTCTACTCCAGCCCTAACCCCAGCCTCTACTCCAGCCCTAACCCCACCCTCAGCCTCTACCCCAGCCCTAACCCCAGCCTCAGCCTCTACTTCAGCCCTAACCCCACCCTCAGCCTCTACCCCAGCCCTAACCCCACCCTCAGCCTCTACCCCAGCCCTAACCCCACCCTCAGCCTCTACCCCAGCCCTAACCCCAGCCTCAGCCTCTAATCCAGCCCCAACGCTAAACTCAAACCCAGCCTCAGCCTCTACTCCGGCCCTAACCCCAGCCTCAGCCTCTACCCCACCCCTAACCCCAGCCTCAGCCTCTACTCCAGCCCTAACCCCAGCCTCAAACCCAGCCCCAGCCCTAGCCCCAGCCTCTACTCCAGCCCTTGCCCTAACCCCAGCCCCGGCCCAAGCCCCAGCCTCAGAACCTGCCTGTGTGAATGCCTGGAGGAACAGGCTTTGAACCCGACACACACTAACAAACACAGAGAGTGGGTGAGATCTATGGGAACAGCGGCCGGATGTGGCGGCTAGCAAAGCCAACTTCAAACAGTCCCTTTAAACCAGCACTAGATCAAACGGGAGGGGAGGAACCAACCCATGAGATTGAGGGGTGGAGGGGGGCGGCCTGAATATTGATTGAGCTGCATGTCCGCCCATTCCCAGCTACAAGAGAGAGAGTGAACGGTCCATTATCAGCTCCGGGCTTGAATGGTGAAATTAGAGCAGGATGACATTGGCTATTCCGCTCATCGTCAAATGTGGAGCCAAGGACTTGTGTTCAGTGTGTCGTAGCCTACAGTATGCTCTGGTGGTGTTCAGTGTGTCGTAGCCTACAGTATGCTCTGGTGGTGTTCAGTGTGTTGGAGCCTACAGTATGCTCTGGTGGTGTTCAGTGTGTCGTAGCCTACAGTATGCTCTGGTGGTGTTCAGTGTGTCGTAGCCTACAGTATGCTCTGGTGGTGTTCAGTGTGTCGGAGCCTACAGTATGCTCTGGTGTTCAGTGTGTCGTAGCCTACAGTATGCTCTGGTGGTGTTCAGTGTGTCGTAGCCTACAGTATGCTCTGGTGGTGTTCAGTGTGTCGTAGCCTACAGTATGCTCTGGTGGTGTTCAGTGTGTCGGAGCCTACAGTATGCTCTGGTGGTGTTCAGTGTGTCGTAGCCTACAGTATGCTCTGGTGGTGTTCAGTGTGTCGTAGCCTACAGTATGCTCTGGTGGTGTTCAGTGTGTCGGAGCCTACAGTATGCTCTGGTGGTGTTCAGTGTGTTGTGAGGCCTGCTCTCTGTGTGTAATTGGGGTACTTGTTGGGGTAATTGTGTAAGCTGACTTATTGTGTAAATGTTAATTTAAAAACTTGTTAATTTAAAACTTATTTTTCGTAATTTGGCAATTTGTAATTTATCCAGTTTATCTGTATCAAGCATAACATTGGATCTGGCAGCAACATTTCTGCCGGCTCCAAGATTATGCTACATATAAACTCAATTTCCAAATTCCAAATTTACAATTTACAAACATTATAATTTCACAAATGAACACAAATGACCCAATAAGTACCCATTCTATACTTGAGTCAGTAAGTGTGGAGCAGTTCCCATGCTGCGCAGTGGCGTGCTCATCTTGCGGCGTTTAGAAGTCTGATGCACCCGACTGATACAACTGTCCCCCCCCCAAGGGAACAGCCACTGCAAGGCGCTAATCATCTCGGGTCGTTGGCCGTCCTGATCCTCTCAAACCATCCCTCTGACTCAAGACAGCAGGTGGGCTGATGAGACCAATAGAAAGCCAGCGTACTGGGAAATGCCCTGCCACTCACCAATAGAAAGCCAGCGTTTTGGGAGGTGCCCTGCCACTCACCCTGAGGAAAGAGTCCAAGGCTCCGTTCTCCATGAACTCCGTGACGATCATGACCGGCCGGCTCTTGGTGACCACGCCCTCCAGGCGGATGATGTTGGGGTGGTCGAACTGGCCCATGATTGACGCCTCGGACAGGAAGTCCCGCCTCTGCTTCTCCACATAGCCCGCCTTCAGGGTCTTGATGGCCACGTAGATCTCCCTCTTCCCAGGCAGCTTCAGACGGCCTTTGTACACCTCCCCAAACTCTCCTGGGAGGGAGGGAGGGAGAGAGAGAGAGAGAGAGAGAGAGAGAGAGAGAGAGAGAGAGAGAGAGAGAGAGAGAGAGAGAGCAGAGAGAGAGAGAGAGAGAGAGAGAGAGTGTCTGGGTTAATATGCTACTCTGGTCTGATATGCTACTCAGGGTTGATGTGCTAGTCTGGGTTGATATGCTAGCCTGGGTTGATATGGTAGTCTGGGTTGATATGGTAGTCTGGGTTGATATGGTAGTCTGGGTTGATGTGCTAGTCTGGGTTGATATGGTAGTCTGGGTTGATGTGCTAGTCTGGGTTGATGTGCTAGCCTGGGTTGATATGCTAGCCTGAGTTGATGTGCTAGCCTGGGTTGATATGCTAGCCTGGGTTGATGTGCTAGTCTGGGTTGATATGCTAGCCTGGGTTGATATGCTAGTCTGGGTTGATGTGCTAGTCTGGGTTGATATGCTAGCCTGGGTTGATACAGTATGCTAGTCTGGGTTGATATGCTAGCCTGGGTTGATATGCTAGCCTGGGTTGATATGCTAGTCTGGGTTGATATGCTAGTCTGGGTTGATGTGCTAGTCTGGGTTGCTAGTCTGGACTGATATGATAGTCTGGGTAGTTACTCTGAATTGATGTGATAGCCTGGGTTAATATGCTAGTCTGGGTTGATATGCTAGTCTGGGTTGATATGCTAGTCTGGGTTGCTAGTCTGGTTGATATGGCAGTCTGGATTGCTAGTCTGGTTGATATGGCAGTCTGGATTGCTAGTCTGGGTTGATATGGCAGTCTGGATTGCTAGTCTGGGTTGATATGCCAGTCTGGATTGCTAGTCTGGGTTGTGTGTGTGTGTCTGGATTTGTCTCCCCATGGCTCCCTGGCGATCCTTGCTACAGCGCGGCTGTTCTGACTCCTGCTAGCCCTCCATCGCAGATGCAAACTCAAGAACAACAAGCAGGTGGAATCACCAAAAATAAATATCTGCCATCTTGTTGATTAATCCTCGCCAGGCGCGAAGTAACGATACCACGGCACAAAATCAATAAAAACGGAAATCCTTAATTAGCCCCAACCTGCCCCCCCCGCCCCCCTCCCCTCCCCATCCTCCACCTCCTCCTCTTGGCTCTCCTCCTTCCTGAGCTTCCCTGGTCCTGTTTCCTCACACCTGGAGCTATTCCGGGGCCCGGCTCATTACCCGGACAGGGGGTGGGGGTGGGGGGGGGGGGGAGGTTGGGCGGAGGTGTGTATTTCAGTCTCTGTATGAATCAACACGTACCAGCATGTCCTCCATGCCGTGCCCCCCCCCGCTGAGGGAGTCTGGGGTCTGGGGGGGGGGGGGGGGGTGTCTGTACCAGGCCTATTTCAGCTGGTGATGAAAGCCTCACGCCTCACCAAGACTGTGGTATACTTATACTTACTGTATACTTATTACCTTACCTGACAGAATACCTGTTGAATCTATGTAGGCAATGTACTAAAAAACAACATAAGAGACTTAAATTGATTAAAATTATATTATAATATAGTATGTACATGTGTATATATATATATATATATATATATATATATATATATACACAGTATTAGCTGAGTTTGATCACATAAAATATATATATAACTTATATTAAGACTAATTATCATGTTATTACCAGCTAATAACGAATAATTATAGCTCAGCTAATGTTTAAATGAACGTGCAGCAGGTGAGCGCTGGCCTGTGAGCTGTGTTCCTGTCAGCTCTGCCTCCGTGGGGAGGGGCTGGAGGGGAGGGACGGCTGCTGCTGGCAAGCTGGAGGTATTTCTGGAACCTTCTGGCCGCGGGACAGCTGGCCTAGATGCTGCCGGGGCTCCTGACACGGCTCCGTGACAGACCTACTGCTGACGGGGCCTGCTGTTGCATAATGTGCTGGAGGGCCAGGGTTTTGGAGGGGTGTGTGTGTGTGTGTGTGTGTGTGTTCTGAACAGGATTATGACAATGACAAAACAAGAACACCCAAACATGAGCGTGTGTCACGAATACATGAATAAACCAGAGTGCGTAACATGGAAAACTGACACGTAAACACACACACGCACACGCACACACGCACGCACACACACACACACACACACACACACACACACACACACACACACACACACACACACACACACACACACACACGTGCACCCACCAAACACGCAAACAAACCCCTAAAAAACAAACATACACACTCACAAGCACACAGCCTTCCAACACCTCCGCGCCTATCCCCGAGTGTGTGTGTGTGTGTGTGTGTGTGTGTGTGTGTGAGTACCTGCGCCGATGACCTCTTCGATCTTCACGGTGGAGACGTCGATCTCCTTGGCGAACTCGCGGACCGCCTCGTTGGGGTCCTCGTAGGTGAAGGGGTCGATGTAGATCTTCATGCCCGGCGAGCCTGAGAAGTGGTTCGGGCAGCCCATTGGGGAAGGGCAGTTAGACATGTCGGCCCGCAAAGAGAGCTCTAGAACAACCAAAGTGCTCAGTGAACATTCCGGAAAACAGTTGGTTGCAGTTACTGTATTGAATGCTGCAAGATGGCGGTGGTGGTGATGATGATGATGGCAGTGATGGGGGAGAGAGTCAGTTAGTGGCAGCTGGACAATCAGGACTTCATATTAATTGCGTGGATGTGTGACGCGGTCGCCGGCGATTCATAATCGATCTGCTGGAGGAATGGGTCGAACTGAAGCGCACGGTCACGCGCGTGGCGGTCTGCTCTGTCTACCAGAAACAAGCACCCTTCTTCCCCCTAATCCAACAAAATGGTGGCCTGATGAATCGTACACTGAGCTCGCAGATACTAGCAGAGAGGGCCAGGAGAGAGAGGAAGAGAGAGAAAGAGAGAGGGAGAGAGGGAGAGAAAGAGAGGGAGAGAAAGAGAGAGGGAGAGAGAGAGGGAGAGAGAGAGGGAGAGAAAGAGAGATAGAGGGGGAGAGAAAGAGAGAGAAAGAGAGAGAGGGAGAGAAAGAGAGAGAGAGAGGGGGAGAGAAAGAGAGCATTAAAGAGAGAGAGGAAAGAGAGAGAGGGGGGGGGGGGGGAGAAAGGGTGAGGTAAAAACGCAGAGCGCTTTCCCTCTTGTCTTCTCTGTTTACACTACTGGTCTGGGCTCTTGATAACAGAGCAGCCAATTTCCCTGCTACAGTATCTCCCCCCATAGCAGCCTGGTGAAGAGCCAGAGAGCTGCTGTATCAAGCGCCTCTTTAGGGCAGTCTGTGATAGGTGTGCTCAGCTCAGCTCAGTTCAGTTCAGTTCAGTTCAGCAGCCAGGGACGGTAGACGCCCCACCACCCCACCCCCACCCCCCTTCCCTCCCCCCATGAATTGCTTGCTTGTTTCTGGGGCAGATCTGACAGGCGGGGGGGGGGGGGGGAGGGGGCAACACACAGGTTCAGTACACACACACACACACACACACACACACATGCAAACACACGCACACAAACACACACACACACGCAAACACACACACAAACACACACACAGCGGCACATCATGGAGCCGACCAGACAACAGGCATCAAATGATAATTTTCAGCTACGACACCGAGGGGCTTTTCAGACGTGTTCAGCTGAACAGAGCCATGTTTGGAATACAGCCTTTGTTATTACCTCAATTTGGACTCCATTCATCCAATTTGGATTTCATTTGCATGGTGTGTGTGTGTGTGTGTGTGTGTGTGTGTCCTTGTTGGGTCTCTAGTGGCAGGAAGAGGCGTGATGTGTGTTGTGGTTGGGATCAAGGCAACTCCCCTCACAGTTACAGGACTACCTGCAGTGGATCAGCCGTGTGGATGTGATCACTGATCTGATAACCATACGGATGGGATTTTGAAATGAATCCATCGGAGGGCCGGTTGGTTTGCACATCCCATAATGCCATTCCAGACACAAGTGTCGCCAAGCAACCCTCTCAGCAGCGCTGTTGGGCGGCGCTCAAAATCCCAGCGTGAAACATCAACACACAAACACTGCCGGGCGCGCGCGCACAAATCCGTCGCTTTTAATTCTGCATATTTCATTCAGTCGTCTTTCATGTGTAATTTAAACGGAAACCGTTTGCAGCTCAGCCCTGTTTAAAACGACTTCTCTCTCCGAAGCCCACAGACTAAAAAGTAAATAAATGGATCAAAGCTTTAATATTTCACGGCTCCGTGATGTGAGCCTGTGGAGAAAACACATCCAGAGGCCTGATGGGAAAAAAAAGAGTACACAGCTCTGCAGCAGTGCCTTGTGGGTAAGGACGAGCCCCCTCCTCACAAACGGAGATGGGTCACAGACGTCTGCACGTCCACGGCTGACACACACGCGCACGCACACACACACACACACACACACACACACACACACACACACACACACACACACACACACACTCTCTCTCTACGCCTCTGTTTCACATCTGTGGACATAGCTATCTAATTGATAGCTCTGGCACGCACAATTAACCATCGCAATCAACACAATGAAGTAGCCTATGGCCGTCCCATCACGAATATGCACACACAACTCAATACTCCCAACATGGCTCCAGGCCTTCCATATGCCACTCTATCCACTGGATTGTATTCAAACATCTTGAAGAGCCAACATAATATATAGTCTGAGGATTTCGTGGGCCTGATGTATTCTATACAGCATAGACACATTAATCTGCTCTCCAGCTGTGTGAATGAACGCTCTTCCCATCATAAACACAGTTAATTAGAAGGCGTTGATGTGAGGAACATTTATCAGACACACACAGAGACTGATTAGTGTGTGAGAGAGAGAGAGAGAGAGAGAGAGAGAGAGAGAGCTTCAGTCGGCAAATCGTACAGTATCCACACCGGATCGAGTCTGGATGCTTAATCTCTTATTTCATTTCTCCTCTTTATTCCTCTGGATTAAAGTGTATTTGACTTTATCAGGCCTCTTACCTCTCAGAGTGAAATGGAAGCCAGCCTGCCCAATCGGTGGTGACAGAGCAGGTTTTTGGCCCAATCAGATTCAATCCAGACTATGTGAAACTACAACAACCGCTCCGCCAAAGACGATTGTGATTGGTTTAAAAAAAATACAGATCACTAACATTTTTAGCATAAGTCAATGGAGTTTAACATTGGGAAAAGTAGCCTTGTGGCTAGAGGACATTTTCTGACTGGGAGTGAGAGATGATGACAGTATTTTGAAGTCGCTAGCTACACGTACAGAAGTAATTTAACCACAGTTTAGTCTATGTCTTCTAGGGACGGGAATTGTCAGGGACCTCACGATTCAATACTATCCTGATAAGGTGCAGATTTGATATAATATTAAATTTTTTGTAGTTATTGCGTCTCTGTAAGTATTGCGAATCAATATTACAATTTATTGCAGAACCAATCCAAAGTCTTTAGGGTGTAGGTTTGTTCAGGTTTAAACCAATCCGTAGCAGTAGGCGTAGGTTTGCTAGTGGCGTTTCTTGTTGACATTCTAGAGATCTTGAACATATAAATCCACAGACGATTGCAGAGAACTCTGATGGTCTGGTATTTCTAGATTTCTATACTTCTCTCCCCCGCCCCCCCGCCCCCCCCCCTCTCCTCCCTCTCTCCCCCTCTCTCACCTCCCTCTCTCCCCCCTCCTCTCCTCCCTCTCTTCTCCCTCTCTCCTCCTATCCTCCCTCTCTCATCCCTCCTACTCTCTCCCCCCTCATCCTCATCTTCCTCTTTCCCTTCAAGAAGACAAGATGAAGAACAAGAGCACTAACATAATACCCTAACAAACAAAAATCAACAACAACAACCCCGGTCTGAACCCACAGCACTTGTTTGGTATGTCACCAGGATGGGAAACATCTCCTGTTTAATTCTCCCACACTGAATTCTGTAATTGCTAAACTGCCCATCAAATCTTGAGCGAAAAGTGCCCAAACAATCCTTGGCAGTTGTTGTGACTGTTGCAGGGAGAACGAGTGCCCTGAACAGGAGAGCACTTACCAATGGTTTTCTCTCCACTCCAAATTGCTCATTTGACGATCAGAGCTGTTTTTTTGTTTATTTCCACCACTTGTGTTAATTGCGTTTGTTTTCCCAAAGCTACCCTGTGTCACAATTAACTCCTCTGAGAGTTGTTATGTGAAAGAAGTAAAAAAAAGAACACATTTTCTCTCCCTCCTCTGCAGCTGTGTTAATGAGCTCCGGGCTCCTGCTTGAGCCGTGACAAACATGGGTCCGTGTTAAAACGCTCTGCCATGTCAGACTAACCTAGCCTAGCTCCAGTCTACCCAACCTGGACAAACAGTACAGTATGCACCTTTTGAATATGTGTTTGTTCCCATTTCAGTGGGTGTTCACGTTTCAGTGAACGCGTGTGTGTGTGCGTGTGTGTGGGCGTGCGTGTATCCCTCTAGGGGGTCTTGTTCTCTGTAGCCTACGTCAGTAACCAGAGCATGACAGAATTACGGCTCAATTGCTACGTCTAGCCGTGAGAGACTAGTGTCAATCAACGTCATTTAGAGCAGGAAAGGGATGATTTAGCCCCTCGGATGTCATTCAGGGCTAGTCTGATGGCCAGCACCACCCGCAAGATACTGTAGCTAGCGCTGCCTGGTAGTTAGCAAGCATCGCCTGTTACTGTAGCTAGCTAGCGTTGCCTGTATTTTATTGTTTTTTTTAATAGTACAATTGCTCGAAGCACTTTAAGCTGATGCAGGTCTCCACTTGGACTCCTTGTACATCAGGGACAGCGATGGAAATTTTCGCTTTTATCCCTGACATTGCAGACATACTGTATGTTTTATATATACTGATCGTAATTGCTTTTGTCAAATAAATCAAATCAAAGTTAGCTAGCTAGCGTCGCCTGTTTGCTAGCTAGCGTCGGCTAGCCGTCAGACTAGCTCAGAACATCACATAGCATGCATTCGATCTGCAAGATGAGGACGTAGGGTGATAACAGCGAGAGGCAGAAGCTCTCCGTAACCACTGGTCTCAGGTCAGGCTGGTCTGTCTCCAGACCGCCGGTGAGGTGGCGGGGTCTGTCTCCAGACCAGGGGGTTAGGGGGAGCTTCTACCTGCTGCACGGTAGCAGTCTAGAGGGGTGAAGGGAGCATGGCTGAACTCACCTCTTCCTGTGCTGTAATGCTGCAGCTTGTCGCTGTACACCGCCTCCTTGGTGTACGCCCGCTTCCTGGAACGAGAAGGGAGGGTGAGAGAGAGAGAGAGAGAGAGAGAGAGGGAGTGGGGCAAAAGAGAGAGGGAGCAACAGACAGAGATGGGGACATAGATAAAGAGAGAGAGAGAGATAGAGAGAGAGAGAGAGAGAGAGAGAGAGAGAGAGAGAGAGAGAGAGGGGGGGGGACGCAACATAAAGATGGGGCTATAACTCTGTCTGTGGTGGACAGCTGGTTTCAGTCTGATTAAAGTCTCCGCCCACAACCATGGACAAAAGAAAAGAAAAAAGACAGGATCATATTCCATGAAATATAACTTGGCGAAACATGTGACTGCAGTTAATAAGTCCAGACCTCAGCGAGAGGGAGATAGAAAGAGAGGGAGAGAGAGAGAGAGAGAGAGAGAGAGATTAAAGGAGGAGTACAAGAGGGATTATCATATTGTGTGTGTGTGTGTGTGTGTGTGTGTGTGTGTGCGTGTCATCGAGGTCTGAGAACGACCCAGCGCTAATTGAATCAGTGGCTGTAGGGTTAGCGCCTCCAATTGAAGTCTAAGAAAATGAGCTGATTTTAATTAGCGCCCGATAGGATCTTCTCTCCTCTCATCCTCATCCGTGGCCTGCATCATCATCATCATCATCATCATCATCAAAAGAGTCAGGCGCCGTTTGATGGACGCTTTGCTTGCGTCACACAGGACGCTCTGGCAAAGTCACCTCAACAGAGGCGCCCATACCAACGGATGGGAAATTGACTTTTTTGTTTGAGTCGGTGACAGGGTTCAAACCAGAATGAATCCTTTGGTCCGCCGTGTGAAATGAATTATTCATTCGTATAGCTCACGGCAGCACTGCAGATCCATCTTCGCACGCACTCGCGCGCACACACACGCACACGCACCCACACACACACACACACACACACACAGTACCTGCTGCAGACGATGGAGATGGCCACCAGAGACACGATGAACACCACTCCTGCTGCAGCTGAGCCCGCAATCAGAGGAAGCTGCTCCCGTAACTCCGACTTAAAATCATCTGAGAGAGAGAGAGACAGAGAGAGAGAGAGACGGAGAGAGAGAGAGAGAGAGAAAGAGAGGAGAGAGAGAGACAGGAAAGAGAGAGAAAGAGAAAGAGAGAGACATAGAGAGACAGAGAGAGACGGAGAGAGAGAGAGGAGAGA
>NC_140245.1:3950893-3958275 GCF_949987555.1 Borostomias antarcticus
GGAGCGAGCGAGCAGTTTCTGGGGGCGCCGTACGTAAACGTGGCCCCTCTGAGCGTAAACCTGTCCACCCACGCAGGCAGTGACACGCGTGACGGGGACGCTCTGGGCCCACGTGGCGTGAGGAGAGGGGGCGGGGCCACGGCGCCGTACAACGACACAGACTCCAGGCGGGAGGAGAGGAGGACAGACAGGAGAGGAGAGGAGCTCAGACAGGACAGGAGAGAAGGACAGACAGGACAGGATAGGATAGGAGGAGAGACAGGAGAGGACAGGAGGACAGACAGGAGAGGAGAGGAGCACAGACAGGACAGGAGAGAAGGACAGACAGGACAGGATAGGATAGGAGGAGAGACAGGAGAGGACAGGAGGACAGACAGGACAGGAGAGGAGGACAGACAGGAGAGGAGGAGAGACAGGAGAGGAGAGGAGGAGAGACAGGAGAGGAGGACAAACAGGACAGGAGAGCAGGACAGACAGGAGAGGACAGGAGAGGAGGACAGACAGGACAGGAGAGGAGTACAGACAGGAGAGGACAGGAGGACAGACAGGACAGGAGAGGAGTACAGACAGGACAGGACAGGAGGACAGACAGGAGAGGAAGACAGACAGGACAGGAGAGGAGTACAGACAGGACAGGAGAGGAGGACAGACAGGAGAGGAGAGGAGGACAGACAGGACAGGAGAGGAGAGGAGATGAGGACAGACAGGACAGGACAGCAGAGGAGAGGACAGACAGGACAGGAGGAAAGGAAGACAGAGGGAACCAGGACCCGCTAGATGAGGCAGATGCGTCCCGCAGACCAAAATCATTATCCAATCAGATTAAATGTAATCAAATCATTCCAGTCGCCCTGCCATTGAGCAGATGAGGTAAACACAGCTCTGAAACCTGGCCCACACATAATGATCCCTCCAATCACATTAGGCCTTATTGGACACTCAATCCAATGATGAAGACTAATGCTAGCTTGTCCGATAACAGGAAACATTACGCTTGTGGAGTTTGATTTCATCCCTGCCAGTCAAGAGTGAAAAAAACCAACCATTGTGATTTATTATCATTTAATAACTTAAAATGTCTTTTTAATCTCAGAATCTGCCTGGACAAGCCTCCTGTATCTGCTGGCAGAGGCAGACTGCATCCCTCTATCGACTCTGAACCGATTCATCCACATTAGGGTCCTGCACTGCTATCAATAGTGCATTGTGATCTAGCGATGGATGGCCAAGCCAGACCTATTAGAAAATCATTCAGATCCTGGTCCGTGCTTGACTGGTTTCCCCTGGAACAATGGAACCAATGGATCTGTCTCAGAAAGGTGAACCCCGCCCCACCCGACGCCCCAGGCAGACTGAAGCAAACGCTCGGCGCATTCGAAAGGATTTAAAATACGATTTGACTCGGCCGCGCGCCGAGCATCGCCGCGGTATCGAGAACCCGCCCCCGTAGTCGTTTCAGTCATCGAGAACGCAGATCTCCTATTGGTCGGCGATCAGCATCGACCGCCCGGAGTCAGGATTGGCCGGCTCCTGCTGTCCGTCAAAACCCGGCGCTCTCAGGGCCCCTCCCCCATCTGCCACCTCCATATGGGAGACAGGTGGGCGGGCAGATGGGCGTCGGCCAACGGGAGAGCGATCCCCGGGGGGAGGAAGGAGAGGGGGGCGACCGAGAAGACGGCCCTTTCACGCCGTCAGTCAAACGGGGATTACTTGACGTGGGCGGCCGAATCTGCCGTGTGAGAGTGAGCGGGCGGGCGGGCGGGGAGGCAGATTGGGGACGGCCGGCGGAAGACGGCGTGCCAGGAGAGGCCGCCAGCTGGGAGTGGCCCTCGCCTGCTGTCAGTCAAACGGGGATTAGGGCGACCACGCCCTGTGAGGCGCTATATTAAGACAGGGCGGCAGGTGGGTGGGGGGGCGGGCGGGAGGCCAGCCAATGGGAAGCCCTGCCAGGATGACAGACACGGAGGCGTGAGAGCACGCCGGCCTCCGCGGCGTTCGTTTGGCTCGGGGCCGTGGCGCCCTCGCCGTTTGGCCTGTCGCCACCGCCTCGCTTACAGGGAGAAGAGCCGAATCAAATCACATCAGATCAAATCAAATCAGGCTGAATAAGCAGCTCAGATGGTTTCGATCAACACTGAGACGCTACGGGGCTTTTAGCGTCTGCGTCCGACCAAAGGGCCTAAGACACTGATGACTCACCCTGAGGCCCACTGAAGATATTCATGCACTTGCAGACGGCCATGTTGACTGTTCTTATAGACGGCCATGTTGACTGTTCTTACAGACGGCCATGTTGACTGTTCTTACAGACGGCCATGTTGACTGTTCTTATAGACGGCCATGTTGACTGTTCTTATAGACGGCCATGTTGACTGTTCTTACAGACGGCCATGTTGACTGTTCTTACAGACGGCCATGTTGACTGTTCTTACAGACGGCCATGTTGACTGTTCTTACAGGCGGCCATGTTGACTGTTCTTACAGACGGCCATGTTGACTGTTCTTACAGGCGGCCATGTTGACTGTTCTTATAGACGGCCATGTTGACTGTTCTTACAGACGGCCATGTTGACTGTTCTTACAGACGGCCATGTTGACTGTTCTTACAGGCGGCCATGTTGACTGTTCTTACAGACGGCCATGTTGACTGTTCTTACAGGCGGCCATGTTGACTGTTCTAACAGACGGCCATGTTGACTGTTCTTACAGACGGCCATGTTGACTGTTCTTACAGACGGCCATGTTGACTGTTCTTACAGACGGCCATGTTGACTGTTCAGACCAGCAGTTCTGACTGTCCAGGTACTGGTTCTGGTTCTCAGTCTGCAGTGGACTGCATGGACCCTGTCCCCCTCCACGTGGACCCAACACTGTCCCAACCCCCATCCCACCCCCCCCACCCCCCCCCCCGCCACTGGTTTCCCCTGGAACAATGGATGCAATGGATCTGTCTCAGAAAGGTGAACCCCGCCCCACCCGACGTCCCAGGCAGACTGAAGCAAACGCTCGGCGCATTCGAAAGGATTTAAAATACGCATCTATTTAAACTATGCACCATGGCAGTCAGACTCTGAGTGTGTGTGTGTGTGTGTGTGTGTGTGTGTCTGTGTGTGTGTGTGTGTGTGTGTGTGCGCGCGCGTGAATATGTATTTGTGTGTGCGTGTGTGTGTGTCTGTGTGAGTGTGTGTGTGTGTGTGTGTGTGTGTGTGTGTGTGTGTGTGAGTGTAGGGGTGTGTGTGTGTGTGTGTCTGTGTGAGTGTGTGTGTGTGTGTGATTGACTGTGTGCGTGATTGAGTGTGGTGCGTGTGTGTGATGAGTGTGTGTGCATGTGATTGAGTGTGTGTGGGTGCGTGTGTGATGAGTGTGTGCGCATGTGATTGAGAGTGTGTGTGTGTGTGTGTGTGTGTGTGTGTGTGTGCCAACCCCCCAAAAATGACAGTATGGCCACTTGGCATGAAGACAGACATGGTGTGATACCATGTGTCCGATTCTCACACACACACACGCACACACACACACACACTCACACACACACACACACACACACACACACACACACACACACACAAATAGGCCTACATGCACACTCTTCCTAATGAAGAAGAAAAAATTGCTGGAGGAAAAATAAACAGATTAAGAATTCAAATCATGAGAAGGAACGACTGGACTCAGGCTATAACAGGCTATAATTACCATTTTACTTATGAATTCAAATGACCTGCTCCAAGCAGATATGACACAACATTTTAAATGTCTTAATTATAGGGCTAGCTACAAAAAGTGGAATACGGTAAATTGCAACAACGTAATAAAAAGCCAGCTTGTAAACAACAGCGGTTTTGTTTGTGGACAAACAAACAGACATTACAACCCCTGAGAGAGGAGCAGGGCTTAGTTCAAGGAGAATTCCCCTGCAAAACAGTTAGCTACATTATGACTTACAGTACCGACCATTATGTGTATTTCCCTAAAGTATATTACCTCAGCACTCCGCCATTTTCTGTAAGCCACGTTCACGTAGTACAACAGCCGTTATGGAATGATGAATGGAACCTCTGTTCTGAAACGGCCTCCTCATCTTGACTCTTCAAGACGTGGGTAATTCCCCCTCGGGGATCGATAAAGCCCTTCCTATCTACCTACCTGCTAGAGCTACGCACGTTAGAGCTGCTAGAGCTACGCACGTTCTAGAGCTGCTAGAGCTACGCACGTTCTAGAGCTGCTAGAGCTACGCACGTTCTAGAGCTGCTAGAGCTACACACGTTCTAGAGCTGCTAGAGCTACGCACGTTCTAGAGCTACGCACGTTCTAGAGCTGCTAGAGCTACGCACGTTAGAGCTGCTAGAGATACGCACGTTCTTGAGCTGCTAGAGCTACGCACGTTCTAGAGCTGCTAGAGCTACGCGCATTCTAGAGCTGGTAGAGCTACGCACGTTCTAGAGCTGCACACGTTCTAGAGCTGCTAGAGCTACGCGCATTCTAGAGCTGCTAGAGCTACGCACGTTCTAGAGCTGCGTGAGCTACACACGTTCTAGAGCTGCTAGAGCTACGCACGTTAGAGCTGCTAGAGCTACGCACGTTCTAGAGCTGCTAGAGCTACGCACGTTCTAGAGCTGCTAGAGCTACGCACGTTCTAGAGCTGCTAGAGCTACGCACGTTCTAGAGCTGCTTCACTGTCTCGGCCGTGAAACCTGGCGTCAGCGGTGGCTCAGCGGTGAGAAAAGGCCTCCAGTCTCTCTGGAAAAAAAATGCAACTTGAGAACAGGAAGAAACTGGGCCGAAAAGAAGGTGGATTATAGAGCACAGAAAGACTTTACGCTTTCATATTTAGTTTTGTTTTTCTGACCCCCCTCTCTTTCTCTCTCTCTCTCTTTTTCTCTCCTGAGACAAGCAAGCTGGGTGGGAAAGAGTGAAAGAAAGAGAGCGAGAGCGCGAGAGAGAGAGAGAGAGAGAGAGAGAGGGAGAGAGAGAGGGAGAGAGAGAGAGAGAGAGAGAGAGGGAGGGAGAGAGCGAGAAAGCGAGAGAGTGAGAGAGAGTGAGAGAGAGAGAGTGAGAGAGAGAGAGAGAGAGAGAGAGGGAGGGAGAGAGGGAGGGAGGGAGGGAGAGAGGGAGAGAGAGGGAGAAGGAGAGAGAGAGAGAGGGAGGGAGAGAGCCATGAGATGGAGGGACTGCTTTTGATAAGCCTATTTATTTTTATTTTTTATGAACCCTTATTTTACCAGGTAAGACATTAAGAACCGTTTCTATTCAGATACTGTACGTGAGGGACACGCCAACGCAGAGAGAATAACACCACGACTTTCACCCGGCTTCCCTGCGCAGTCCACAGTGATTGTGCCTGAGGTGCAGAGGGAGCTCTGGAGCGCCATGATGCACATGAGGGAGAGAGAGAGGGTTCGCTGTGCACCTGGGAGGACCAGACCCCCACGCTCTCCCCTCCACTCTGCCCACCCCCGCCCAGGGGCCTGAACCACCTCTCTCTCTCTCTCTCTCTCTCACACACACACACACACACACACACACACACACACACACACACACACACACACACACACACACACAGAAACGCACACCCGCACACACATACAGAAACACAAACACGCACGCACACACACACACACACACACACAGAAACGCAAACCCCCGCACCCAGAAACACAAACACACGCACGCACGCACACGCACACACACACACACACACACACACACACACACACACACACACACACACACAGAAACGCAAACATCTGCACACACATACAGAACACAAACACGCACGCACACACACACACACACAGAAACGCAAACCCCCCCACCCGAACGGAGAACGAACACGGGAGGAACGAGACTCCAGCTCCTCTCCGCAGGGCGGACCTCGCCTTCATTTCATCTGGACTCCCCGATGACAGGTTCCCACGACCACTTACACCAGGTTGAGGGGGGGAGAGGGTGTGTGTGTGTGTGTGTGTGTGTGTGTGTCTGTGTGTGTGTGTGTGTGTGTTGGCGGTCTCTCTTTCTGGGACAACTTGGCAAGGAGAGAGATGGGTACAAACGCGGCTTGTGGGTTCAGATCCCATTCAGGGTCGGTTTGCACGCTTTGGAATCGCTGGACGAAGTGTGCAACAGTGCAATATCACCCCAGTGACCACTGTGTGTGTGTGTGTGTGTGTGTGGATCTCCCATCCCCTGGGTAACAGCAGACTAGCTGACTGTGCTGGGCCCTCTGAGACAATCAACCAGGGAGCCATAACAGTGTGACACATAAAATAGTGATACGAGCTTCGGCTGGACACATAAAGACGTAGCGGCCGTTTTTATAATAGCGCCCCCGGTTTTAATGGCAGTATTATCCGGCCTATCAGCTCCTCGCGGCGCGGGCGGCGGTCTTCGTGTGCAGGGGACTGTGTTATGGACGTGCGGAGAAGAAAAGCCCCCCGTAATTGGCTTTTGAGACTAAACGGCCGCGTCATCACTTTACCGCCGCGCTCGAGAAGACGGCCGCCTCCTCCGCCGTCACGGGCGAGAGAAAAGAGAGAGAAAAAGAGAGAGGGAGAGAGCGTCACGCGGTCTCACCTGCCATTGCGTGCGCAGTGCAGACAGAAGCCGGGTGAGACTGCCTACCGACCTTAAGAGGTCTGTCTGCAGCGTAGGAAGGAATATACGCGATGTGACCGTGGTATCATTTGGATATCTGAGGTAACGTCCGCGTACACTGACTTGAGTGTCCCTGGACATGAGGAACTTGGGTCTTAGTGGTTTGGGCGTTACAGTACGTGTATATTTCATTTCCCTTCATTTCAAACCTTTATTTACACTCAGTGAAGCACTGAGGGTTTCCGCTCATCTACGGCGATGACGAGTTTACACAGAGAGACAAATGTCAACAAAGCGGATATATGTGTTGGGCATGTCGTTCATATGTCCTCCCCCCCCCCCCCCCCCCCCCCCCTCCGTCTCCAGTGCCCCAGAGGGACTGAGACGAGGGGGAGAGATGAGAGGGAGGTGAAGAGAGAAGAGGAGAAGAAAGAGAGTGCCTTCGAGCGACCTCGTTCTGACCCTCGACCCGTTTGACCCCCCGGCGTAATTAGCCACCGTCCTCATTAATTCATGAATGCGCGCCGACGCCGAGCTGATCTCCTTGTTTACAAAAACGCGCTACATAAACATCAATAGGATTAGGCTTCATTTATATGGATGAGCAGCCGGGCGGCCATCTTTACAGCCGGTCTCCCTGATAAGGTTTCGGAGGGGGGGGGGGGGGGGCCGAGGTGCGGGCGCATCGATAAGCTCCGAAAAAGCGAGCTCCGTCAACGGTTTCCGAGGACTGATGTCGTAATCCCGACCGAGTATGTGACCTCTGACACCAGAGGTCAAGCAGCGCC
>NC_140245.1:3958475-3965975 GCF_949987555.1 Borostomias antarcticus
GAAGTCTGAAGAGCATGCTGGGGATAAAACAAGGAGAGGAGAGGAGAGGAGAGAAGGAGAGGAGGAGATGATGATAGAGGAGAGGAGGAGAGGAGTAGAGGAAAGGAGGAGAGGATGATAGAGGAGAGGAGGAGAGGAGTAGAGGAAAGGAGGAGGGGAGGAGGAGAGAAGAGGAGGAGAGAGTAGAGGAGGAGAGAGTAGAGGAGGAGAGGAGAGGAGGAGAGGAGGAGAGAGGATAGAAGAGGAGAGAGGAGAGGAGAGGAGAGGAGAGGAGAGGAGAGGAGAGGAGAGGAGAGGAGAGGAGAGAGGGGGAGAGGGGGGGAGAGGAGGTGGAGAGAGGAGTGTTGTGTCTTCCATATCAAACACTCATCCACTCAGGGGATTTATCAAATCAAAACGCCGGCATTTTTTGTTATTTTTCCAGAGCGGAGATTTGACTGAACAAAATGGCGGTGAAGCTTCAGGAGGGGCGGCCTGCTCTGACCCCCCTGGGGAGAACAGCCGCTCGCCACGTCCCCTCGGGAAATCAGAAGATAATATTTTTATGTAACACGAGTTCTTCTCCAGGAGTAATGTGTTTCCTGTTTCTTACAACACGCTGACGGCAGAGACACGCTGTGGTTGATTTGCCTAAATTGAAATCTGGACAGAAAATAATTTAATTTCAAGACGTGAGACAGACGGAGTCAGACACAGCTAAACCAATGGCCTCTCTCTCTATCTCTCTCTCTCTCTATCTCTCTCTCACACACACACACACACACACACACACACGCATGCACATGCACACACACACGCAGGCACACGCACACACACACGCAGGCACATGCTCACACACACGCACACACACAAACATCACACGTACACACACACAGACACACACACAGGCACACACATACGCACATACACACACAGTCACACACACGCGCGCTCCCACACACACACGCGCACAGACACACACACACATACGCACACACACACTTATCACACTGTTCTGGGGACCCAGTCACACCTCGTCCTGCCTCAGTGAAAATTAATTTTTCAGTGTGAAAGAAGACTGGGTCAGACAGAGAGAGAGAGAGAGAAAGAGAGAGAGAGAGAGAGAGAGAGAGAGAGAGAGCGAGAGAGAGAGAGAGAGAGAGAGAGAGAGAGAGGGAGGAACAGAGAGGATGAGCGAGACATCTGGTGGGTCAGCTAGATACCGTGGACAGAGAGACCGTCTGGTGGGTCAGCTAGATACTGTGGACAGAGAGACCGTCTGGTGGGTCAGCTAGATACCATAGACAGAGAGACCGTCTGGTGGGTCAGCTAGATACCATAGACAGAGAGACCGTCTGGGGGGTCAGCTAGATACCGTGGACAGAGAGACCGTCTGGGGGGTCAGCTAGATACTGTGGACAGAGAGACCGTCTGGTGGGTCAGCTAGATACAGTGGACAGAGAGACCGTCTGGTGGGTCAGCTAGATACAGTGGACAGAGAGACCGTCTGGTGGGTCAGCTAGATACAGTGGACAGAGAGACCGTCTGGGGGGTCAGCTAGATACCGTGGACAGAGAGACCGTCTGGTGGGTCAGCTAGATACCGTGGACAGAGAGACCGTCTGGGGGGTCAGCTAGATACCGTGGACAGAGAGACCGTCTGGTGGGTCAGCTAGATACCATAGACAGAGAGACCGTCTGGGGGGTCAGTCAGATACTGTGGACAGAGAGACCGTCTGGTAGGTCAGCTAGATACCGTAGACAGAGAGACCGTCTGGCCACGCCGCTGGGGAACAGCAGCCATGGCTATCAGAGAGATACCGTAAACACCTCTGGTCCACTACAGAACCAGCATGGGTTCTCTATTCACCTCTGGTCCACTACAGAACCAGCATGGGTTCTCTATTCACCTCTGGTCCACTACAGAACCAGCATGGGTTCTCTATTCACCTCTGGTCCACTACAGAACCAGCATGTGTTCTCTATTCACCTCTGGTCCACTACAGAACCAGCATGGGTTCTCTATTCACCTCTGGTCCACTACAGAACCAGCATGTGTTCTATTCACCTCTGGTCCACTACAGAACCAGCATGTGTTCTCTATTCACCTCTGGTCCACTACAGAACCAGCATGGGTTCTCTATTCACCTCTGGTCCACTACAGAACCAGCATGCGTTCTCTATTCACCTCTGGTCCACTACAGAACCAGCATGTGTTCTCTATTCACCTCTGGTCAACTACAGAACCAGCATGTGTTCTCTATTCACCTCTGGTCCACTACAGAACCAGCATGCGTTCTCTATTCACCTCTGGTCCACTACAGAACCAGCATGTGTTCTCTATTCACCTCTGGTCCACTACAGAACCAGCATGGGTTCTCTATTCACCTCTGGTCCCCTACAGAACCAGCATGCGTTCTCTATTCACCTCTGGTCCACTACAGAACCAGCATGCTTTCTCTATTCACCTCTGGTCCCCTACAGAACCAGCATGGGTTCTCTATTCACCTCTGGTCCACTACAGAACCAGCATGGGTTCTCTATTCACCTCTGGTCCCCTACAGAACCAGCATGCATTCTCTATTCACCTCTGGTCCACTACAGAACCAGCATGGGTTCTCTATTCACCTCTGGTCCCCTACAGAACCAGCATGCGTTCTCTATTCACCTCTGGTCCCCTACAGAACCAGCAAGGGTTCTCTATTCACTTCTGGTCCACTACAGATCCAGCATGGGTTCTATTCACCTCTGGTCCACTACAGAACCAGCATGGGTTCTCTATTCACCTCTGGTCCACTACAGAACCAGCATGTTCTCTATTCACCTCTGGTCCCCTACAGAACCAGCATGGGTTCTCTATTCACCTCTGGTCCACTACAGAACCAGCATGCGTTCTCTGTTCACCTCTGGTCCCCTACAGAACCAGCATGTTCTCTATTCACCTCTGGTCCCCTACAGAACCAGCATGTGTTCTCTATTCACCTCTGGTCCACTACAGAACCAGCATGTGTTCTCTATTCACCTCTGGTCCACTACAGAACCAGCATGGGTTCTCTATTCACCTCTGGTCCACTACAGAACCAGCATGTGTTCTCTATTCACCTCTGGTCCACTACAGAACCAGCATGGGTTCTCTATTCACCGTGAGCAGCAACACTTACAACAAAGCACACCTTCAGCAAGCGTCATACCAGTATCAGGAGTGCAACAGTCTCTCCTCTTTTCTATTCACTCTCTCTCCCTCTCTCTCCATCCCTCCTTTCAGTCCCCCCTCCTCCAGTCCTTCGTGTGTCCCCCCCCCTCCCTCCCCCCTCCTCCATCTCTCAGTCCGGGGAAGTGCCGGCACCTCATCTGATCTGCATTCATTAACATTGCATTAGCAGACGGAGTGATCTTTAGAAACTACTACTGCTGGAGAGTGTCATCTTTAATTCATCACAACGCCCCCAGTGCCCACCCCCTCCCACCCCCCCCCCCCCGCCCCCCCAATCCTTGGCAGAACCCCCAACTCTCAATGCCCTCCTTCTTCACACCCGTCCTCTACGGCTCCCCCTCACCCCTCATCCCCCCCTCCTTCTCTCCCTCCCCAACCCTCCTCCTCCTCCTCCTCCTCCTCCGTCACTGCTCTATCAGCGCGCTGCACACATTAAACAAACATGTGTACAACTCTTGATTTTTAATCATCGAACAATTAGCGGGGTGTTGTTGGCGAAGAAGCGATTACCCGGTGGTTTGCAGTAAGTGCCCGAGGAGGCTGAGGATTACAGCCGTGAAAACTTTGAGCTCCACCGCAAAGTCAGTCTGCTAGCGCCTGATTAGCGCTGTAATAACAGTCATTATATGAACCTTGAGAGAGCTCATTTCACTATCAGTGTCTTAATGTTGACGTGCCAGACTGTCCCCCAGACTCTCCTCTACAGCAGAGTCTCAGTCTACAGGAGAGTCTCAGTCTACAGCAGAGTCTCAGTCTACAGGAGAGTCTCAGTCTACAGGAGAGTCTCAGTCTACATGAGAGTCTCAGTCTACATGAGAGTCTCAGTCTACAGGAGAGTCTCAGTCTACAGGAGGGTCTCAGTCTACAGGAGAGTCTCAGTCTACAGGAGAGCCTCAGTCTACAGCAGAGTCTCAGTCTACAGGAGAGTCTCAGTCAACAGGAGGGTCTTTACAGCAGAGTCTCAGTCTACAGCAGAGTCTCAGTCTACAGCAGAGTCTCAGTCTACAGGAGGGTCTCAGTCGACAGGAGAGTCTTTAGAGTCTCAGTCTACAGGAGAGTCTCAGTCGACAGGAGAGTTTCTAGAGTCTCAGTCTACAGGAGAGTCTCTAGAGCCTCAGTCTACATGAGTCTTTACAGCAGAGTCTCAGTGTACAAGAGTGTCTCAGTCTACAAATCAAATAAAATCTTATATTCTTTATTTGTACAGCGCATTTCATACACAGAGACAACACAATGCGCTTTACAGAGAACAAGGGAGGTGGGCATACGACCCACCCCTACATGGTCCAGAGGGAAGCAAAAAAACAGTTTCACCCAGGGGGTCAGAAAAGTGAGCTGTAAAAATTATTCCCTGACCCCTCTCAACGTGACGATCGAGTAAGCTCCTGGAGTATGTTTGTCCAACGGGTAAGAACATTTATAGAGCAATAAATGACATTAAATTACATTTTCAGAGCAAAAAGGTCCAAAAACATGATAGGAGAGACATGGCAAACACTGGTGTATGTCTGTGTGAGTGTGAGTAAACAATGGGCTTTATGAAACGAATAGATGCCAGGGACATGGGGACAGTCTCAGTCTACATGAGGGTCTACAGGAGAGCCTCAGTCTACAAGAGAGTCTACAGGAGAGCCTCAGTCTACAGGAAAGCCTCAGTCTACAGGAGAGTCTACAGGAGAGCCTCAGTCTACAAGAGAGTCTACAGGAGAGCCTCAGTCTACAGGAGAGCCTCAGTCTACAAGATAGTCTACAGGAGAGTCTACAGGAGAGCCTCAGTCAACAGGATAGTCTACAGGAGAGCCTCAGTCTACAGGAGAGCCTCAGTCTACAAGATAGTCTACAGAAGAGTCTACAGGAGAGCCTCAGTCTACAGGAGAGTCTTCAGGAGAGGTTCAGTCTACAGGAGAGGTTCAGTCTACAGGAGGGTCTCAGTCTACAATCAGCGCAAGCCACCGCCCTCAACCCATAATGCGCACGTGGAAACACAGTGACTTGCAGTATCATGCACTCTCGCTTCGTCCATAATCAGGCTCCCTCTGTGTGACTGGCAGCTGTGAACGGGACTGCTATCTTTAAGCTGGTCATATTTGCTGTTGATGGTTTAACGCGATGATCGTATCAGCCTCATAGCTTATCCTTATCCCTGGCATCTATTCATTTCAGAAAGCTTGTTGTTTACAAAACCGTGTAGCCCTGAATGGTGCCAATTGTAAGCAGAATGTCTGCGTTGTGAAATCTCCAGTTTTAATCCATTTTATAATCGTAATTTATTGCATTTGAGTAATTTCGAGGCCTTAAAACATTCGGGACATAATACATCTATCTGAGATTAATTTGGTAAGTATGCAAACCCAACAACAAAAATATTGAATAGTAATTGTGCTCCCCCATGAATGCAGTTCATAAAGCTGTTACTGTATGTTTATAATTGAGTTACGCGCAACCGGATCACACCTGCTTCCCACAGGCGGATGCATTTCACCGCCAAACCGACGCGCGCTTCGCCCCGCGCTTTTCCTACACGCGACGGGATGTTCATCGGCCTCTCCTCGCGCGTCTCCTCCCCGTTTTTTGCCGCGTTCACGCCCGCCTCACCCTCGACCCTCCCGTGAGTGCGTACGCATGAGCAGGAAGGCGCAACGTGCCCTTCTGTGGTCCTGCGCCAGGGAGAACGCGGTTTGACTGTTCGTACATACCGTGCCATGTTGATAGGCGACGAAATAACGCTAAAAACGTATATGTCTAGGAGGAATGTGTCGCTAAATAACATTCTTTGGACCTACCGTAGTCTGGCTCACCGGATGTAGGTTTTGGGGATAAGCCTCGTCGTTGGTTTATCAAAGCCCAATCAGTGGCGGCGGAATCTGTTCCCCGCCCAATCAGATTCAATCGAGGATATGTGAAACAACAACCGCCCCGCCCCCTATCCACTTTCTCATGCGTTGCGGATCAGGGCTTTAAGGCAGCAATTAGTTTCACTCCTCTCATTTTGTTGTTTGTTAGAGCTATTATAGACCATTACAATCACATAGACACTTACTGTGTGTGCATGTGTGTACTGTATGTGTGTGTGGTGTGTGTGTCTGTGTGTGTGTGGTCACACACTGCGTCGGAAAGGGTCAAACTGACGCATGGTGAAGTAGGCGCGCGGGAGGAATCAGGGTGAGATAATTAGCAAGGCATCGATCGGAGAACCAGGCATCGACTGGACCAGGACAGAAGATGAAGGAGACGGAAGGTTTCTCCTGTCTGAGACGCCGGTTCGATAGATTACCTCAGTCTGAAAGGAATTATCAGAAACTGCTGGCTAATTCTATCACCTTTAATTAAAGTACGATAGCACTTTTATCCAAGCCTTGAGAAACTATAGTTCAGGAGAGAAAGTCAACAATGACATGCATGCACCCAGACAGGCACATGTTTTGAGTATCAGGGTGAATCAAGCTTAGAGTTTTCACTCTGAGATGTGCTGGGGAGCGAGGGAAAGTGGAGGCAAAGGCCCTTTTGGTGTGCTGCCAAAAAAAATCAAACATCTCTCCCTCTCCCTCTTTCTCTCTCCCTCCCTCTCTCCCTCTCCCCCTCCCTCTCTCTCTCTCCCCCTCCCTCTCTCTCTCCCTTTCTCTTTCCCTCTCTCTCCCTCCCTCTCTCTCTCTCCCTCTCCCTCTCTCTCTCCCTCTCCCTCTCCCTCCCTCTCTCCCCCTCCCTCTCCCTCCCTCCATCTCCCTCTCTCTCTCCCTCTCTCTCTCTCTCTCAACCACAGTAACCTCATCTCCCTCCTGGAGAGCGTTGCTTTGGGAGTGAGCCAGGCAGGACGGGAATGAACAGGAATGTCATGGGAATTCTTCAATTCCATTAGCCGACCATCATTTAATGTGTACTCATGGGGACCAATCAAAACACACTTTGGCCCCCAGTGGATGTAAACACTGCTCGACAGTGTCCCCGACAGAATAGCACACACACACGCATGCACACACGCACACACGCACACACACACACACACACACACACACGCGCGCGATTAACAGAAACACACACACGTACACGCATGCACGCACGCACACACACACACACACACACACACACGATTAACAGAAACACACGCATGTACAGTACACGCATGCACGCACGCACACACACACTCAAACACACACGCACACACACACACACACACACACACACACACACACACACACACACTCACACACTGCTCTGGTCTTACATATCTAAACCTTCTCACCCTAACCCTACATCCAAACGTTCTCATCTGCGCTGGTCTGACATATGAAGTCGACATTAATTGAGGAA
>NC_140245.1:3978475-3990975 GCF_949987555.1 Borostomias antarcticus
TTTACTGAAGGCTGCACATGGTGAAGTTTGGAGTAGATAACATTTGCGATGGCATCACAACGACGAAAATTGTAAAAGAAGATGCGAGGAGAACTACCGGTTAAGGAAAAATAAAGCAAGCGGATGTTGGAGGCGGGCTCTACAGGCTCGAGCCGGATGATGGGGGCGGGCTTAAGGCAGTGAAGTAAATAAATACCAGGCTCTCCTCCCCGAGGAGAGATTGGTGACGCGAGGCTAACTCAGGCTCCATTTAGCGTATTACCCATAAGTCAAAGAGACGGGACGCGCACCCCCACCGCGAGCGTGGAAACAAGCCGCCAGTCGCCACACACACACACAAACACACACACGCACACACACAAACACACAAACACACATACACGCGCGGGTGAGGAGGGAGGGGAGTTATCCGCTGTGAAATCTCCAGGAAACGTCTCACACGGTTAATTGCCTGTGAAGCTGCAGGCACCACACCTTAACGCCCACCAAAATCACTCGTTTTTTTTTTTCTTCTCTCACTTCTTCTCTATCCCTCCTTCATCCCTCCATTTTAACTCCCAGCTCACGCGGATAATCGCAAATCCGCAGATCACCTGCTGAGCTTCAAGTCCGGAGAAAAACACTGCCTATACCGATGGGATACTTATCACACAACAAACACACTGATCGGACAGCAAACACACTTATCGGACAGCAAACACACTGATCGGACAGCAAACACATCTGGCCAATCCCAGTCTGAGGAGGACGGGAGTATTAGTCCCTGGTGGTGATATCATATCTCACACCTTCCATCCCTGATCTACACTTCAACAATCAACACACACACAAAAAAACTAATCTAATAGTCTCCTCTAATTGTTTTGAGTCCATTTCTACACGCAGATCAACGCACACACACACACACACACACACACACACACCCGTACCGTGCTGCCTTCATGTTGTGGGTACAAACAGGCCGCGGCGCTTGTTTGATTAGCTGTCATGTTCTGAGGGCTGGAGAGAGACGGAGGGGGAATCAATTCGCCTTATTCACCTGGCAGACATATTGGTCAGTCTGGGGTGCGGAAGTGCCCGTTGCCTTCAAAGTTAAAAGTTCACTGTAAAAACACCACTTCAAGAACCGAAATACACTGAATACACAATAAATCGGGGCTACAAACTCATCATTACCAGACTCTGATTGTTTTTCACTGCCGTTGTTTTCACAATACATGGGGGTGAATGAGCCATAGTTAGCCGTCAGCTGCATTCACTCCCATGTATTTCCAAATGCGAAAACAACGGCAGTGAAAAACAATCAGAGTCTGGTAATGATGAGTTTGTAACCCCGATAGTGTATTCAGCTTGTTATTTTGACTATTTTGCTTCTTGAAGTGGTGTTTTTACAGTGAACTTTTAACATTGAAGTCAACGGGCACTTCCGCATCCGCACCCCAGACTGACCAATATGGCTGCCAGGTGAATAAGGAGAATTGAGGGCTGAACCACCGCTCTGCGACGCTAAGGCGGAGCTGGCTTTAAATCTGGGGGGGGTGGCGGGACCAGGCCCCCAGGATTCTAAATCTAAAGTGAAGCCCTATTGAACCGCGCCATCTTTGAAAAAAACGCATCACTGATACCTTTGACATGCGCAGTCAAAGGTATCAATGACACGTTCTTGTAGTCCACGAACAGATTGCGTTCGAATACCACCTACTAGCAAACAAAACATGTTCAGTCACAATTATACTGTTAAAACTAAGATGCCTGGATAACAAAATATGTTTTCCAACGGATATACAGTATTTGACGAAAGTAGATTAATAAGCAAGCCGCTTTTCATCGCTAACTCAGAGCGGGGAGAGCCATGAACGCAATCTGTTCGTGGACTACAAGAATGCGTCATTGATACCTTTGACTGCGCATGTCAAAGGTATCAGTGACGCGTTTTTTTTTCAAAGATGGCGCGGTTCAATAGGGCTTCACTCTTTCGAGCGGTCAGTGAATGGAGTGACCCTATCACGTTCTATTAATACATCCATGGGCGGGACTCTCCCTCTGTTCTCCCTCTGGGGGGGGGGGGCATGGCTAGCTGCCGGCGCTTGGGAAGCTGCGGCCAGGCGTCCGGCTAAACGCGCCCGTTTGACCGGACGACCTCTCCGGGGCGCGGGGGCAGGGCTTACACGGTAATTCGCCGCCGCCGGGAAGCAATTGGCCGCGAGACGCGGCGCGTCGCTCCTGGAATCAATACCGCACTGACTTATGGGTCTTATCCGAGGCGCGGATCGGCCGCTACAACCGCCGCAGCAGCACGCGGAGACAATTACAGACCGGGCCACGCTAATGGGGAAATAAATTACTACGGGGGGAGGAGTTTTAGGCTTTACGATCCGGGAAGAGAGGAGAGAGAGAGAGAGAGAGAGAGAGAGAGAGAGAGAGAGAGAGAGAGGGAGTAGGAGGGATCGCCCCATTGATCTGGAGATACCGTCACCTTAACGTGTTCAGCCGAGCGGGGGCAGCAGGAACACAGTGGAAAACTAATTTCCTGAGTGGAGGAAGAGAACGGGGGGGGGAGGAGGAGGAGGGGTCAACCGCAGTCCACTCTGCTCTGCAGACGGTCCGCTGGTTGACATGACTTACAGGATGGGGGCTGGGGGATGGGGGCTGGGGGAGGGGGAGGGGGAGGGAGGGGGGAGGGGGGTGGACAGCGGTCTTTGTAGCCCATTGTGCCGCGTGAGCGTCAGGGGTCGGGGAGATATCGGCCACAAAGAAAGACCAGGATGAGGCCGTGGCATCACGTCACCCGCTGGTCTCTCTCTCTCTCTCCCTTGTGTCAGGTGTCGGCCTATCTCTCTTCACCTTCTCTCTCTGCCTCCCTCTCTCTTCCTCTCCCTCCCTCTCTCTCTCCCTTCCTCCCTTGTATCAAATCAAATCGAACTTTATTTGTACAGCGAATTTCATCGTGTTTGTATGGCGTGTCAGGTGTAGGCCTCTTTTCACCTCGTCTCTCTGCCTCTCTCTCTTCCTCCCTCTCTCCCTCTCCCCCTCTACTAAATTGGCTCCTAGGGTGGGTTTAAAACATTCTTAAGAGAGGCTTATTTCAATCCAAGCAGGGCTGTACAGAGTCTTTTAACCGCAGGCCCACACATAGATTGAGCAGACGTGAGCTGGCACTTGTTGGGCAGGCAGAGGAGAGGCTGCGGGTGAAAAAGCGATTTGTGTTTTAATGAAGGCTTGATGGATGGGGCCGAGGGCCGGGCGCACATAACTCACATCCGGGCCGGACGCGCGCGCCGCACCGACGGGCTGAGAGGGTCACAGCTGATAGGCCGGTATGGACTAGATCAGAACGGTCTCGGGGTTTTTCTTGGCTCCTAATGAGTCTTTGGGGGGGTGATGCGCGTACGATTTTTTGGGGGGAAACCTCCATTTTATGCCGAGTAGTCTACCAGCGTATATAGGCCTGTATTGTTGGCTGTCGTTCCGACTGAGCTCACGATTTTCCGTGGGAAATCTCCCGACATGACACAAAATGGATATGAAGACAAAATGTTTAAGATACTGATAACCTGTCTATTAATGATCTCGATTACTAGTGGTCCAAACCATGGACAATGCAAGAAAGAGGGATGGGCTGCACTTGAAACAAGCTATCAAACACATTTGGAGAGGATTTGAATTGCTATTTTTATTTTCAATTTTTTTTTGCATTTTGGCACTTGTGAGTTTCCTTTTGGCTCTGGCTCAAATCTCTTTGGGGGGCGCCAAAAATTCCTCTATGCAGGGAAAACCCTGGATCTGAGACTGGGTTGTGCTCGTCTGAGCTGGGAGAGACTGGGTTGTGCTGGTCTCACCTGGGAGAGACTGGGTTGTGCTCGTCTGAGCTGGGAGAGACTGGGTTGTGCTGGTCTCAGCTGGGAGAGACTGGGTTGTGCTGGTCTCACCTGGGAGAGACTGGGTTGTGCTGGTCTCACCTGGGAGAGACTGGGTTGTGCTTGTCTGAGCTGGGAGAGACTGGGTTGTGCTGGTCTCAGCTGGGAGAGACTGGGTGGTGCTGGTCTCACCTGGGAGAGATTGGGTTGTGCTGGTCTCAGCTGGGAGAGACTGGGTGGTGCTGGTCTCACCTGGGAGAGACTGGGTGGTGCTGGTCTCACCTGGGAGAGACTGGGTGGTGCTGGTCTCAGCTGGGAGAGACTGGGTTGTGCTGGTCTCAGCTGGGAGAGACTGGGTGGTGCTGGTCTCAGCTGGGAGAGACTGGGTTGTGCTGGTCTCACCTGGGAGAGACTGGGTTGTGCTGGTCTCACCTGGGAGAGACTGGGTGGTGCTGGTCTCAGCTGGGAGAGACTGGGTGGTGCTGGTCTGAGCTGGGAGAGACTGGGTTGTGCTGGTCTCACCTGGGAGAGACTGGGTTGTGCTGGTCTGAGCTGGGAGAGACTGGGTTGTGCTGGTCTGAGCTGGGAGAGACTGGGTGGTGCTGGTCTGAGCTGGGAGAGACTGGGTTGTGCTGGTCTCACCTGGGAGAGACTGGGTTGTGCTGGTCTCAGCTGGGAGAGACTGGGTTGTGCTGGTCTCACCTGGGAGAGACTGGGTGGTGCTGGTCTGAGCTGGGAGAGACTGGGTGGTGCTGGTCTCACCTGGGAGAGACTGGGTTGTGCTGGTCTCACCTGGGTCACCGGGTTGTGCTGGGCTAGTATACGGGTGAAGACCCCGGATACAAAGATGCATGTGATATACGCAATATTATGAGGCTGTTGGTGTTTTATGGATGGTGTGTGTGCGCGAGCGCATGTGCGTGCGAGTGTGTTTGCGTGCACGCGTACGTGCACGTGTGTGTGCGTATGTGTGTGTCTCGGCCTAGTTCTCTGCGTGTGAGACTGCGGTCTGGCGTGCGGCTTGTGCTCCGCCCCCTCCGAGCACATTGGACACATCTGATTGATACGTCAGAAACCAGCGCTGGTTAAAAAATCAAAAAATAAAACATTGCTCGCCGGCCACAATCACTCGCCTGTTCCCCATTACAGGGAATACAGCAAAATCAAAGCAGACAGAGTTTATTATGCTTCTTGAGTTACGATGTCTTTGTGGTCGTGGTCTGTAAAGAGCAGCTCTTTCTATGATATATCACTACTGCCTTTCACATTCCTGTCCCTAAGCGACACCACGTGCTGAGTAATGGAACATGAGCCGAGATGTGGTTGAAATATCGTGGATCAAAAAAATCCACATTCCTCTCATCGTCACGACGCCAGGCACGGTGGAAAAGATCGCCGAGGGGGGGGAACCTAAGAACCGGCAGCTAAGGACTGTCTATGTTAGGAACCTAAGAACCGGCAGCTAGGGACTGTCTACGTTAGGAACCTAAGAACCGGCAGCTAGGGACTGTCTACGTTAGGAACCTAAGAACCGGCAGCTAGGGACTGTCTACATTAGGAACTTAAGAACCAGCTGCTAGGGACTGTCTACTGTACATTAGGAACCTAAGAACCAGCTGCTAGGGACTGTCTACTGTACATTAGGAACCTAAGAACCAGCTGCTAGGGACTGTGTCTGTTAGCTGAAGCTGGGGCTCTAGTACACATGCAAAGGGCGTCCATCTTGACGCGTGTATGTAAATATTGTACATCGGCAAAAACATCCCCATGTAATGTTAATGTGAATTAGGCACCACAGACAGCGCATGGAACATCTTCATGATGAAGTAGGACAGTGTCAGGTTTAGCTCGCCGAGGCTCAAGGTGAAATACGTCGCTCCAGAAGATGAGATGAGACTTGTTGTTGTGAGTCGTCAGCTCTTCCGCCCCTGGTCAGGGAGAGGTAGCCTCCTAGCAGGTCCGCACTGAGCAGAACCAGAACCAGGACGAGCGAGCCCAGCTCTCCGCTTCCCCCCCGCGGGCAAAACGCCAGGGCTCGGAGCCGGGCCTGGCGGGCGGAGAGCTCATGAATAAACGCGCTGGGTAATTACACTTCGAGGGCTCCGCCGGGCGCGTGCTCTCCCTAACTCCTCTCCCTCTTCCTGTCTCTCTCTCCTCCTCAAACCCTCTCTCTGACATTTACACGGACGCCTCGGCGCCGAGCCCGGCGGGGCGTGCGCGGCGAGCAGGACGGCGGACCGCGGAGCGCGTGTCCCACCCGAAGCCAATCCCGGTTCACCCACCTCGCCGCGCCGATAAAGACAGCTTGTGCCTCAAGCTGATGCCTTCTTGATGAGACGTGTAGCGCTCAAGAGCAAAAGTGATTTGAAAGGTTGTTTGACTTAAATCCTATATTCTTTCCGATATTTAACCAGGTTTAGACCCACTGAGATTAAAATCTCTTTCTCAAGAGTGACCTGGCAGCAGTAACAGTTTCATACAGAACACACATTAAAACAATAGCTCAAAAGTGTTAGACAGTAAAAGTGCTGCCTCTATCTGGACCCAGGCACACTCACGCACACACAGACATACACCAGTGTTTGCCATGTCTCTCCTATGATGTTTTTTTTGTTGCCATTTTTGCTCTGAAAATGTAATTTAATGTAATTTATTGCTCTATAAATGTTCTTACCCGTTGGACAAACATACTCCAGAAGCTTGCTCGATCGTCTCGTTGAGAGGGGTCAGGGAATAATTTTTACAGCTCACTTTTCTGGCCCCTGGGTGATACTGTTTTTTTGCTTCCCTCTGGAATATGTAGGGGTGGGACCTATTCCCATCCTCCTATTGCTCTCTGTAAAGCGCATTGTGTTGCCTCTGGGTATGAAATGCACTATACAAATAAAGCTTTGATTGATTGATTGATTGATTGATTGATTGATTGATTGATTGATTGATTGATTGAAACCATATGATCCTATTTCAATATATATTATTTCAACAAAGGACCGCATGGGAGTGTAGAGCAAAAATAGATCAGGAGAAATGTCACTGGACGGAGCAGCTGGGATCAAAATACCCATCATGCATCTGGTTGGTAGGGGCTGAGGTGCTGGGGGCGCAGAGACAGAAACCAGAAATCATACGACAAAACGATTTAGTTTTTTTTTTTCCCCTGCTTGGCCACTCGTCTCTGAAACAGCGCAGATGACCAGGCGACAGAGAACAGAGATGACTCACTCCACCTTGTCCCCCACACACGCACGCATGCACGTGCACGCCCACACACACACACGCACACACACCAGAACACACACACACACACAGAACCATGGAAGCCAGCGGATCAGGCCTCCTATAGAGTCTCAGCTGAGGGTTATAGGGTCCAATCTTTCCCCTAGGTGCTGTGAAGTGCGTCTGAGCTGAGGGTTATAGGGTCCAATCTTTCCCCTAGGTGCTGTGAAATGCGTCTGAGCTGAGGGTTATAGGGTCCAATCTTTCCCCAAGGTGCTGTGTAGTGCGTCTGAGCTGAGGGTTATAGGGTCCAATCTTTCCCCTAGGTGCTGTGAAATGCGTCTGAGCTGAGGGTTATAGGGTCCAATCTTTCCCCTAGGTGCTGTGAAGTGCGTCTGAGCTGAGGGTTATAGGGTCCAATCTTTCCTCTAGGTGCTGTGAAGTGCGTCTGAGCTGAGGGTTATAGGGTCCAATCTTTCCCCTGGGTGCTGTGAAGTGCGTCTGAGCTGAGGGTTATAGGGTCCAATCTTTCCCCTAGGTGCTGTGAAGTGCGTCTGAGCTGAGGGTTATAGGGTCCAATCTTTCCCCTAGGTGCTGTGAAGTGCGTCTGAGCTGAGGGTTATAGGGTCCAATCTTTCCTCTAGGTGCTGTGAAGTGCGTCTGAGCTGAGGGTTATAGGGTCCAATCTTTCCCCTGGGTGCTGTGAAGTGCGTCTGAGCTGAGGGTTATAGGGTCCAATCTTTCCCCTAGGTGCTGTGAAGTGCGTCTGAGCTGAGGGTTATAGGGTCCAATCTTTCCCCTAGGTGCTGTGAAGTGCGTCTGAGCTGAGGGTTATAGGGTCCAATCTTTCCCCTAGGTGCTGTGAAATGCGTCTGAGCTGAAGCTGCTCTTCCTCGTGATCTTCTTCTCCAGAAACACCACTGCTGCCAAGGCAGACCAAGCCTCCTCCCTCTGAAAGCGATAGAGTGAAAGACAGAGAGAGAGAGAGAGAGAGAGAGAGAGAGAGAGAGAGAAAGAGATACCAGGGATAGTGTTCGCTCCTGTAAGGTGTCACGAGTTAACACTAGCTCAGAGCTCCTTCTTCTGCACAGAGATCTCTCTGTGGGATAGCCTCCCACTCAGCATAAAACTAGCAGAATCTAGAGGTGTTTTTAGAGGTAGGGTTCATGACTATCTATGGGATAAGGTGTCTGGATAGTCTTAGGAGTGGCAAATTGAGTCGTTTTTTTTATTATTTCCAATAAAAAAACTTTTAAGGACAATATATAGTTTATTTGGTGTTTTTATTAATGTTTATATGTTAAATGTGTCGTTTGTCTGTCCCGTTTTACAAAACAAATGACATGAGGGACCATGTTGGAAACAAGTGTTTGTGCTTTTGTGTTGTTTATCCCTTGGATAATGTTTGTTTCTTGTCTTTTTGATATCCAATAAGGTCAATCAATAAATCAATCAATCAATCAATCAGAGAGAGATAGAGAGAGAGAGGGAGGGACAACAAATAAGAGTGCAACTGGATCAGCATTAACACTGCTTGCAGAGAAAGCGGTTCACAGATGGAATTATAGGATTCCTAATTGAGAATCGCATGCGCTCAATGGCTGGTAATTTGCAATTAATATCGTTAAGGGGGTTGCGTAAGGGAAACGATTCGGAGGGAGCAGACATGAATAAACACATGCATGGACCCACACACACACACACACACACACACACACACACACACACACACACACACACGCGCACACACACAAATGACGAGGCATAGTACTTCTCCTGATAGCATGTTGCTATCTCTAGAGCATCCCTCCAACCTCTAGAACACGGGTTATGGGCTCCAGCTGAGACTAGCTATCTGCCTTCTAAAAAAAGCACTGCCTGAATATGGACCTCTGGATCAATAAACTATTATTCCTCCACTCCATCTCTCTTTCTTTTTTCTCCCTCACTCCCAATTTCTCTCTCTCTCTCTCTCTCTTTCTCTCTCTCTCTCTCTCTCTCTCCTCTCTCTCTCTCTCTCTCTCTCTCTCCCTCTCTCTCTCTCTCTCTCTCTCTCTCATGATCAAACACAGTGTTTGTTATTCCTCAGGACTGGTTGGAGATATCAGGTGTTTCTATCAAGCCCCTAAGCGAGTGGACAGACAGACAAGTGGACGGATGGACAGACAGACCTTGATGGGATGAAGTAGGCTAGAAGCATTCTGCCTTCAATTCCCAGGAGCGCCATCTCACATGACCGTTCGTTACTCTACGTTCTTTTTTAGTTTTTGGAGTAACAGGGTGTGCAGAACACAGATCAGTCCTAGAATAGACGTTCACTAACTTGAAACATCATGTTCTTTCTGCTCCAAATAAATTAGCCATTTCAGATAGCCTTTAAAAAACAGGCAATGTTCCGCGGTACGAGCATTTCTGCTTCCACGCAGCTGTAATTTCATAAGGTTCCCAGTGAAACCTAATTACCTTGAGAGCGACAGTCCCGTAGCCACGCGAAGACTCGCTTTCATCTCTCGGCGGCGCGGACACTCGTCCCGTGGGCATTGCGGGGGGCTCTGGTGGAACGGCGAGGGAGGGGGGCGGAGCAGCTTAACGAGCGCCGCATGAGAGGCGTGCGACGGGCGCGACACATCAAGTTAATTTTCCGCTGTGCTCATTTATATGGAGAGGATGAGAAGCAGAGGTAGTTGTGACTGCAGAGTACTCGGGAATGGATGGATACAAAAAAAAAACCCAGGCGGTGAAGTAAGCGGCGCAGGTTCGAGGGTGACCTCGACTGCCCTCTGCTAGTGTGCGACGGTATTGGCTTCTCTTGATTGGGGTGTCTGTACCTTTAAGAGAGTCTGCACTTGGAACAACCAGGAACAGCTCTTGGGTGAATGTATTATTCCCCCCCCTCTTCAGAGGACAACTTTATTATATAATTAATTAAAGTTACAATGAACAGACCTCTGTGAGGGGGGAAATAAAAGACTAAATACAAGACTTACAGAGGCAAACAAACAAATAGGACAAACAAACAAGACAAATCATTGAAACATCAAACCTAAAGGAGGGAGAGGAGGAACTGGAGAAAATGATGTTCATGGCATCTTGGGTGATTTTGGCGCAGTGGCCAAGCTCGGTACTGCAAGTCCTGTGACTTTGAAGTGAAGACTTTTCCCCATAGACATACACTGGGAAAGAAACAGATGTATATCACTCAAAGTCAAATACGACTCTTCGAGTTTTAAATCATTGGGTCTATATTTCTTTAGAAGTCACCAGGAGACGTTATTTACAGGCGTTTTTCTTCCCATGTATGTCTCTGGCAGCGTCACACTGCTCTGTGGTAAAAAGGTATCGGTGTGGCCAGGAAAATCACTACTGCTCCTGTGCTGTGGCCGATGGAAGTAGGATTGATAGAAATGTTTTTGCCGTATCCGCTGGGTGAGCAACTTTTATTGGAAGTTCCAGTTCTCTTAATAGCATCTATAGCTACTGATTGCAACGGAAATGTTGTCCCCCCCACTCTCCTCTGTGCAACGGTATTGGCTACTCCTGATTGATCTAAATCCCATGCTTCGAACAGACACACACACACACACACTGGCTGCACCGCTTAAAGAGCCTGGACCCTCGGCATACATCTGCTTAATTCACTGTAGCAGTCAAGCAGTGGAGATACCAGAATTAATGTATTAAACGTGTCCATTTTCAGCAATGGAAACTGCCACTGGTAATTAATTCCAGCAATTCCCCTCCCCGGGATCAATTAAGTAGCTACTACTACTACTATTCGGTTCGATATCAATTCCACCGACGTTCCACTCTGCTCTCCACCTTGTCTAATTTGTACTGCCGTTTTCCCCGCTCTGGAACCCACCGGAGCGCGGCGGCACCGTAGGCCTCGGAACGCCGAAGACCTCGGAACGCCGAAGACTCGAGGAGAAGAGGCGGAGACACATGCGTTTAATCGGCCGATCAATAAGAAGACTTAGCTTCATGCGAACGACAGGCGCTCATCTGCATTCTCCTCCCTCCGCCCTCCCCCCCCCGGCGGCCTCCGGAATGTTCTCCCCGCTCTCGTTGGTTGCGTGGGTTCTCTTCCGGGCCGGCCTCTCCCCCGTGTTCACCTTGCTCCGCTAATCCCCGCCTTTCACGGCAACAGCGGCGGAGGGATTAGACCTGGGAGAGTATTCGCACGCCACGTGAACCCCCGTGCGCCCGGACTCGCTAAATACTCACCGGAGATCGCTGCTCTGCTCGGCAGAGCGGAGGACAAGGTGTGTGTGTGTGTGTGTGTGTGTGTGTTGTAAGGCAAGGCAGTCTCTTTAGGACTGTTATAGAGTACATCCTGGGTGGTACAGTGCCACTTGTAAGCTTAGAGGGAATTAGATGTTAGTAGCTACCTCCAACGACCTTGCCTAGAACCACACACACGCACGCACACGCGCGCACACACACACACACACGCACGCACATGGAAGTTTTGGGCTCCCTGGGGAACGCAAACACACCTGTCTATGACCTGTCTTTACTGCTGTATAAACAGAAGTTTGGTAATCCCCTCTGCTCTCCCCCGGCCTTCACTGTCTGGGCACAGCTAAACCTGCCCAGCCGGCCGGTTCTCCTCCACACACACACACACACACACACAATCACAACCAAACACACACACACACACACACAACCAAACACACACACACACACACACACAACCAAACACACACACACACACACACAACCACAACAACACACACATACACACACACACACACACACACACACACACACACACACACAATCACAACCAAACACACACACACAACCACAACAACACACACATACATACACACACACACACACACACAATCACAACCAAACACACACACAATCACAACCATAAACACACACACACAATCACAACAACACACACATACATACACACACATACACACACACACAATCACAACCAAACACACACACACACACAAAAAATCATATCCAAACGCACACACATGCGCACACACACACACACACAGACACACACACACACACCTCTGAGGACAGCTAGTCATTTGAGCTACGCTGCCCTGGGAGGGAGGCATAGAAAGCCGCCCCTCAGAGGTGGAAGATGATTGACAGCGTGTGATAAAACGCCCGGAGATTCATTTCCAATCCAAGGCCCCGGAGCTTTCCAGGGGATATTAGACAACAGATGGAGAGAGACATGAGGGACATGGTCTCATCTTCCCAGGTAAACACCAGTCAATAGGGGCCAGGCTGACCCCATCTATGGGGCCACAAGCACCCACATGTGCGTACACACACACACACACACACACACACGCACGGACGCACACACACACACACACACACACACACACACACACACACACACACACACACGCCACTTTCTTCAGCTCCTTGACCGATCGTTGATTACGG
>NC_140245.1:3998475-4003475 GCF_949987555.1 Borostomias antarcticus
AGCCATTACCCCACTAGCCTCTAGCACAGAGCTAGCCATTATCCCACTAGCCTCTATAGCGCAGAGCTAGCCATTACCCCACTAGATTCTAGCGCAGAGCTAGCCAGCTAGCCTGTTGGTCCTGCTAGCTCCACACAGTCCTCTGAGGGCAAAGATAACAAGAGAAGAAAGATGGTCTCACTCTCACTTTATCCAAAGGCTTTCTGGACATTATGAACGACTTTCCAACAACAACCCACAGCTCCTTATTGCCTACAGAGGCAGAGAGAGCAAGAGAGAGAGAGAAGGAGAGTAACAGATTTTAAATGAAATGCTGAGATTTAGCCACCATAAATTCAACATTGCCATATTAAAATCATTCAACGTGGTTCTAAGCATTGGACAGTTCCCTGACATCTGGAGGAATTATCACACCAATCTTAAAAAATTGAAATAAATTTGACCCAAACAATTACAGAGGTATATGTGTCAGCAGCAACTTGGGGAAGTTATTCTGCAGCATCCTAAACAGCCGACTGCATTGAACAATGTCCTGAGCAAGCGTCAGATTGGATTCACACCACAACATCGGACTACAGACTATATCTACACCCTCCACACCCTCATTAATAAACATGTCCACCAAAACAAGAACAACATTTTCTCTTGTTTTGTAGTTTTCACAAAAGCATTTGACTCAATTTGGCATGGTGGTCTTTTCCTGAAATTAATCGAAAAAGGTGAAGGGGGGAAAACCTATGATATAATTAAAGCAATGCATACAAATAATGAATGTTCTGTAAAAGTTGGCAATATTGAAACAGATTTCTTCCCCCAAAGTAGAGGGGTGCACCAGGGCTGCAGTCTCAGCCCCACCCTGTTTAACATTTATATCGATGAATTAAATGAATGAATTAGGCAAAATCACTAGAACAGTCAGATATCCCTGGTCTCACCCTCTCTGACACAGACATTAAATCTATACTTTTTGCAGACGATCTAATATTGCTTGCTCCATCTAAGGCATTACAACAGCAACTGGATCACCTACAAAACTTGTGTCAGATCTGAGCCCTGACAGGGAATCTAGAAAATCTAGACTAGAATTATGGTCTTCCAAAAGCGACCCAGGTGTCAGGGAAACCCAAATAGGTTCTTCATGGGCCCCACTGACATAGAACACACACACAGTCACACATATTTGGGACTAAAAATGACTTCTACAGGAAATTTCAATCTGGCTGTTAATGATCTCAGAGACAAGGGATGAAGGGCTTTCTGTGCTATAAAAAAATCTTCAATCTGGCTCAAAATATTCACATCTATAATTGAACCTATTTTACTGTATGGCAGTGAAGTGTGGGGTCCTCTTGTAAATCAAGACTTGGAACAAACACCCAATCGAAGTCATATACACTGAGATTTGCAAGAGCATTCTCAGAGTCCACAGAAACACCCCCAACAATGGATGCTGAACTGAGCTAGGCCAATTCCCCCTTTTAATTAGGATAGAAAAAAGAGCAATCAAATTCTACAAGCAACTAAAAACAAGTGACCACAACTCCTATGATTACAAAGCTCTCCATTGCCAAGAGGAGAACATAGAGACGAGTCCCCTCAGCCAGCTGGTCCTGAGGTCACCTCCTCTAACAGCACAAGGCCTCAGGACAGCCCTCACACCATCTGGACCAACCAAATCATAGGCCTCAGGACAGCCCTCACACCATCTGGACCAACCAAATCATAGACGAAGAAAAAGCAAATTACCTTAACTGTTGAACATCTACCGCAAAAACTCAAAACATACTTCAATTCCATTTGGCTCTAAACAGACAGTACCTGTACATGGTGCCAAACTATCTGAGTGCCGTCACTGATGAGAAACTGGGTAAGACATTAGCTATGTCCAGACTCAGTGATCCCAGCCTGACCACAGAGACCGGCCCACACAGGCAGACCTGGCTGCCTAGAGAAGAAAGGCTGGGTAAGCTCTGTCCACAGAGACGTCTGGAGACAGAACATTTCCTGCTACAATGTAGAACGTATGAAGATATTAGAAATGTTGTGATATGCATGTCACAGCCTGAGAGAAAACCAGCACAACAACTAGGGGTGCACCGATGCATCGGCCCAACATCGGCATCGTTGCCTTGTTGACTGCCATCGGCCCATCTGCAAATAAAATGACATTCACCGATGTTAGTGGCCGATGGTATGTCGCTATTTACGGCTTTTTTTGTTGCAAAACGTAGCCTACCCAGCTGCAGATTCGGAGAAGATCTGTGACGTAACACCGCAAACGCACATGTAGTTTGCTTTCAAATGAAAGTAATATGAAAATCTGCGTTTTGGAACCAAACATTTCATTTCTTTGTTTCCCTGGCACAAAAGGGGAATACAAATTTAATAAAATAAACATCGGCCATCGGCATCGGCCATCGGCCGGATTGTTATTTTAAACATCGGCATCGGCCCAGAATTTTGCAATCGGTGCATCCCTAAAAAAAACACATAACAATCTCCTCACAGCTCACACTCTGCCCTTTCATTCACTCCTCTACTTCATGTGGATCTGTTTTTTTGTTTGTTTGTTTATGTATTGATTTATTTTACATGCTATTTGATACATTTGATTTTGTATTATTCTTGTTAATTGTATCTTTACTGACCTATTTTATGACCTATTTATCTGTGAGTTTACTTAATTATTTTCTCATGTCATTATTGAATTGTATTTTTCTCAACGCTTTTGCAATATTGTTCACTGGACATTCATGCCAATAAAGCATATTGGACTGAATTGAACTGAGAGAGAGAGAGAGAGAGAGAGAGAGAGAGAGAGAGAGAGAGAGAGAGAGACAAAGCGAGAAAGAGGGGGAGAGAGAGAGAGAGAGAGAGAGAGAGGGAGAGAGAGTGAAATATAATTTGGTGCAGTCTTCTCAAGTACTGAAGACTTGGACGGTCCCCCCCCCCCCCACACACACACACACACACACACTCACACTCACACACACACGCACACACACACTCGAACACGCTCAGACACTCTCCCAGGACACTGCACATCTGTGCTCATCACCCACCGGATGGATCTGCTTGAATTAGCATGAAAGCCCATCTAACAGGCAGACTGAGACAGCTTCCCCGCACGCAGACGCTGGCTCTCGCTGCTTCCCCACCGAGCGTTACGGCTGCTTCCTGTCAGTTACACACACACTACAGCGAGAACGCAAGGTGCCTGCACTCGAGGACGAGAGTCATAGAGACAGAGAGGGAGAGGGAGGAGAGAGAGAGTGAGGGAAGAGAGAGAGATTTTACAAAATGGGGCAAAAAACAAATTGACTCGTGCAGAATTCTGCAAATCCATTCGCCGCATCCAGCGAAAAACACCAAACAGAGCAGAATTAGGACGATACACACTAATTATCAAGATTCAAAAGAGAGCTCTTAAATTTTACAATCACCCAAAGGAAAGTGATCTAGACACCAGAACAAAGCCCTCAGCTAGAGAGAGACCGCAGAGAGACGACCCCTCAGCCAGCTGAACCTGAGACTCAAACACAAACACAAGCAGAGCCCCCAGAGAGAAACCCCACCGGACTAAACCAAATTATAAGAAAAGATAAAAGAAAACTGTCTCACATTGGAAATAATCAACCAAAAACCAGAACAAATTAGAATGCTACTGGGCCCTAAACAGAGAGTACACAGTGGCAGAATAACTAACCATGATGACGGAGTCAAAACGAAGGAAATCCTTGACTAGACTCAGAGAGCACAGCCTCGCCATCGAAAGAGGCCTCCACAGGAAGACTCGGCTCCCGAGAGAAGAGAGACTGCACCCGCCGCACACAAAAAAGGTGGAAACTAAGCTTCACTTTTTAACTACCTGCCAACTGTACCAGGACATCAGCGATAGATACATCGGACAGATTAAAAACACCCAAAAATATTTTTTTAAACTTGACTAATGACTAAAAACGTCCATATCTGCTGGGAGAAATACAGCGATGCGCAAACACAGCAGCAGGATTGGTGAGCAGTTGTGACAGGAAAAGGAAAATGGAACACAACCACCGTAAAGACTGTCAATCTGTATCCCTGTACATAGATACACAAACTCTATCACTGTACATAGACATACTGTACATGGGTCAATGGCGTATATGTCATTCAATGTAACGCTGAGCTTTTTTTTTGTTTTTTTTAAATGTGGTATTCAAAATAATATAATGTAATTTTATCTGGGTGGTTAGATTTCTGCCACTCTACGCTTGGATCTATAAACTGATGAAAAAATGTACTGTACATATTTTGAGGGGGCACTCTCCGTTGATACTGAATGACATGGGACACCTTTACGTCATTGACCCACATACAAACTTAAAAGGTACTATTTAAACACGTGTAAATATTACATTTACTTATTCACTCAATTCACATATTCGTATCTACATTCATATTTTAACATTTTTATGACTTTTTGTGATGTTTTCTTTTGAAATGTTAACGTTGTGAGATTGTTATTAGGAATATGAGATTGTAATGTTTTGAGATGTTTTGTGAGATTGTAATTAGGAATATGAGATTGGAAATATGAGATCAGGATTAGGAATATGAGATTGGAATAAAGAGTATGAGATTGGGGTTAGGAATATGAGATTGGGGTTAGGAATATGAGATTGGGACTAGGAATATGAGATTGGGACTAGGAATATGAGATTGGGACTAGGAATATGAGACTGGGACTAGGAATATGAGACTGGGACTAGGAATATGAGACTGGGACTAGGAATATGAGATTGGGACTAGGAATATGAGATTGAGACTAGGAATATGAGATTGGGACTAGGAATATGAGATTGGGACTAGGAATATGAGATTAGGACTAGGAATATGGAATTGGGACTAGGAATATGGAATTAGGAGGCTGCAGGAAATATGGGATTCTGTCATTACTCCCTTCAAGCCTCTGGGACAGAGCCACAGCTAATCTGACCAACAAGAGCCTCCTTCAGCAG
>NC_140245.1:4008475-4013475 GCF_949987555.1 Borostomias antarcticus
GAGGACAGAGGACAGACACAGACCACAGAGGACAGACACAGACCACAGAGGACAGACCACAGAGGACAGACAGAGGACAGAGGACAGACACAGACCACAGAGGACAGACCACAGAGGACAGACAGAGGACAGAGGACAGACACAGACCACAGAGGACAGACCACAGAGGACAGACCACAGAGGACAGACACAGACCACAGAGGACAGACCACAGAGGACAGACAGAGGACAGAGGACAGACACAGACCACAGAGGACAGACCACAGAGGACAGACCACAGAGGACAGACACAGACCACAGAGGACAGACCACAGAGGACAGACTACAGACCACAGAGGACAGACACAGACCACAGAGGACAGACACAGACCTAGAGGACAGACACAGACCTAGAGGACAGACACAGACCACAGAGGACAGAGGACAGACACAGACCACAGAGGACAGACCACAGAGGACAGAGGACAGACCACAGAGGACAGAGGACAGACCACAGAGGACAGACACAGACCACAGAGGACAGACACAGACCACAGAGGACAGACTGGCAGAGGACAGACTGGCAGAGGACAGACACAGAGGACAGACACAGACCACAGGCCGCCGTCTCAAAGACCCTTTTCTTCAACCCAAGTTCAAGGATTTCTCTCAACACACACACACATACACACACACACACACACACACACACACACACACGCTCGTCCGAGCTATTGCCCGTCTGAAAACCCTCCGTTGGCTTCACACCGGGGACCCGGCGGTCGGTTCCCGCGTGGCCCCACACCCCACACTTTTCCCGGAGTGCTAAAACGGCTGTACTTGCCGCTGAAAGTGTGTGAACGCGCTGACCCGCGAGAGTGAGTGGACGGAGGGGCGGTCCTGGCGGGCCGGTCCTGGGGAAGAAGCCCGGCGCGGCCCCTCTCCAAACCGCGGCTGTTAAGATTTTAATGGAGGCCCTTTATGGGTTTTATAATGACTTCTATTCAGGGGCTCTCCAGCCATCTGGCCGTGTGTCTGTCTACAGGGCTCACTTCTCTGGGGGTCGAACAAAGATCAATCCGTCATTGCGCACACACACGCACACACACACGAACGCACACACACGCGTGCACGCGCACACACACAAACAAGCTTTTATTAGACCTCAATGGAACGCATAGAAAACAAAGGCACAAGTGACAGGCCAAATCCCCGATGACACACACACGCAGACACGCACAGAATGCACACACCACACACACACACACACACACACAGAATGCACACACCATACACACACACACACACACACACACACACACACACACACACAGACAGACACACACACACACCGGCGGTTTGGCATGCAAATATACGCTGACACACACAAACACACTCACACCCACACAGGCAGACTTCATTACCACAGACTTTCTCTATACAGGCAGAACACAGAGCCATAATGGCAGGACTGGCGAAATCCCAGTAAAGTGAAGAGATGCCAGTTCACATTTTGTTGACAAGTACACACACACACACACACACACACTCCATCTCTCTCACACACACACTCATGGCCACGCTTCAATAGCAGGGTGAAAAACAGGCCGCACAGCCTGAGGGAAGACAGAACCCGACCAGAATCAGGGTCCACTTAGTCATAAAACAAAACCAGATGACTTACAACACACACACACACACACACACACACACACACACATGCGCTCACGCACACACACAAACACACACACACACACACACACACACACACACACTCACACTTTTCTATACATTCGAAACAGGCACAGAGACAGAGAGAGAGAGGAAGAGAGAGAGAGATAGAGAGAGAGACAGAGAAACAGAGACAGAGAGATAGAGACAGAAATAGAGAAAGAGAGAGAGAGACAGAGAGACAGAGAGATACAGAGAGAGACAGAGAGAGAGATACAGAGACAGAGAGAGAGACAGAGAGAGACAGAGAGAGAGATACAGAGACAGAGAGAGAGACAGAGAGATACAGAGAGATACAGAGAGAGAGAGACAGAGAGAGAGACAGAGAGATACAGAGAGAGACAGAGAGATACAGAGAGAGAGAGACAGAGAGATACAGAGACAGAGAGAGAGACAGAGAGATACAGAGAGAGAGACAGAGAGATACAGAGAGAGAGACAGAGAGACAGAGAGAGAGAGACAGAGAGATACAGAGAGAGACAGAGAGATACAGAGAGAGAGAGACAGAGAGATACAGAGACAGAGAGAGAGACAGAGAGACAGAGAGAGAGACAGAGAGATACAGAGAGAGACAGAGAGATACAGAGAGAGAGAGACAGAGAGATACAGAGACAGAGAGAGAGACAGAGAGAGACAGAGAGAGATACAGAGAGAGACAGAGAGATACAGAGAGAGAGACAGAGAGAGGAGAGGCAGACTCCACCTAGACGCAGACGTGGATCTGACGGGTGGGCGTCTAACGATGTATGAAGCACATGAAAGGGCCGCTGATTTAACAGCTCTCACACTGAGCTGAGCAGCAGGAAGAAGGCTTCATCAGAGTCATTATTCAGGGAGTGGTGGTGATGGAGGTGGAGGTGGTGGTGATGGAGGTGGTGGTGATGGAGGTGGTGGTGATGGAGGTGGTGGTGGTGGTGATGGAGGTGGTGAAGGTGGTGGTGATGGAGGTGGTGGTGGTGGTGATGGAGGTGGTGATGGTGGTGATGGAGGTGGTGATGGTGATGGTGATGGAGGTGGTGGTGGTGGTGATGGAGGTGGTGGTGATGGAGGTGGTGATGGAGGTGGTGGTGGTGGTGGTGGTGATGGAGGTGGTGATGGTGGTGATGGAGGTGGTGGTGATGGAGGTGGTGATGGAGGTGGTGATGATGGAGGTGGTGATGGTGGTGATGGAGGTGGTGGTGATGGAGGTGGTGGTGATGGAGGTGGTGATGGTGGTGATGGAGGTGGTGATGGTGGTGATGGAGGTGGTGGTGATGGAGGTGGTGATGGAGGTGGTGGTGGTGATGGAGGTGGTGATGGTGGTGATGGAGGTGGTGATGGTGATGGTGATGGAGGTGGTGATGATGGAGGTGGTGATGGAGGTGGTGATGATGGAGGTGGTGATGGTGGTGATGGAGGTGGTGATGGAGGTGGTGATGGTGATGGAGGTGGTAATGGAGGTGGTGATGGAGGCGGTGATGGTGATGGTGATGGAGGTGGTGGTGGTGATGGAGGTGGTGATGGTGGTGATGGAGGTGGTGATGGTGGTGATGGAGGTGGTGGTGGTGTGTGTATTATTCAGAGGCTGACACACAAACACACACACACACATACACACACACACAAACAGGGAGAAAGCTGAGTGATTGAAGGCTGACAGACAGGAGACCTCGTCATTACTCCAAATCAGAGGCAAAGACTTCCCCCCCTCCTCTCTCTCTCTCTCTCTCTCTCTCTCTCTCTCTCTCACTCTCTCTCTCTACCTCTCTCTCTCCCTCTCCCTCTCTCTCTACCTTCGCCCTTCTGCATGATAGTACAAATTAACTGAAGATACAGGACTCTCTGCTGCGCTCCCCCCCCCCCCAAACACACACACACACACACACACACACACACACACACACCATCCTCACATCCCCTCTCAGAAAGGAGCAGATTAAGTTCAAAGAACGAGTTGGAACAGAAGAGAGCAGGAGACACTCTTAGATGCAGGCTGTTTGATGAGATTGCTGCTGCTAGGCTATCTGTCTCGAGAGGGTCGTACGCGTTCGCCACATTCTCAAGGAACCCACTGTAAGTTGCTCAATAACTTCGTCACGGATGCAGCCTTTGAACTTTGACCTTTCAGGAAGCGCCGTCCCCCACCCAGTCCCCACTTCCTGTGGCAGCTCGGCCACTCAGGCGTCACATTGATATTTTAGGGGCGGTGCTCGTCTCTTTCCCATGAGCCTCCCTGTCTGAGATCGATAGTTAATTATCAACCAAACGCTCCGCAGACACCCGGATCTGCCAGCCGGACAGCTGGCAGCCTGGGGAAGGGTTTCAACGTCGCGCAAGGTCGACAGACACGCCACCTTCCTCCTGCCCCTGTCCTACGCACTTGCCTGTCAACTAGGGCTGCACAATATATGGTTTATGCATCGCCATCGCAATGTGCCCATGCACAATAGTCACATCACAAGGGCCTGCGATGTTCTTCTCTTTTCCCCTGCTATGGTAACTCAAAACATGTCATGCTACAAACTTTTTGCTCAACTTTTGTTCTGTCAAAAACAAAGAGACGCATTATTAGTAGGCGTTTTGGAACGCAGTCAAGACACTTGGCTACCGGTGTGAGCAGACGCGAGGATCACTGTTTAGTTCTAACCTCATATAGGACATATGTTTACAAGTTTGCTTTCTGTTTTAAACAAACAAAATATATTGCAATATATATAGCAAAAAATTGCATCGCTGCAATGTATGTTTTTGTCAATATCGCCCAGCCCTACTGTCAACACATCATGATCCCACACACACACACACCTGCGCACACACACACACACCTGCGCACACACACACACCTGCACACATACACACACACACCTACACACACACACTCTCTCACACACACCTGCACACACACTCTCTCCAGCTCTCTCTTTCTCTCTCTCTCTCACACACACACACTATCTATCTCCCACTACTACACCCACACACACACACACACACACACACACACACACACACACACTCATGTCCCTTCCTTCCTTGTCCCATCAGCCCATCTTTAATAAGAGATTACGTTTATTGAGGGGAGACAGAGAGATATGGCCGCATGTCCAGAACTAGGATAACCAGGGGCACTGAGTCATTCATAATTGGACAGACCAGAGCCCCAGTCCTCAGCTCACAGTAGTTTCCATCCCATACATCAGTGTGTGTGTGTGTGTGTGTGTGTGTGTGTGTGTGTGTGTGTGTGTGTGTGTGTGCGTGTGTGTGTGTTGGCCCAGCTCCAGTGGTAACCAGGTCTTATTTAATCAGACCGGGAG
>NC_140245.1:4018475-4058475 GCF_949987555.1 Borostomias antarcticus
AGAGCCTGACTGTTTAACACACACACACACACACACACACACAGCAACAGATTGGAGATCAAATCAGTGAAGATCTTAACCTGCCTGTGGAACAATCTCCTTTCAATTAGCGACCCAAACAAGGAAATCACTCTCATCCCTGTTGCCCTGGTAACCCAGACGGTCTCACACCCCTCTGCGTCCAGTCACAGCTCCTGCTCCTCTCTCCTCGACAACAAACTATATCACCTCTTCAACAAGGCCTCACCCAACTGACTCCCACCCTTCAATAAGGCCTAACTCTAGACGACTGACTTCCATTCGTCAATAAGGCTGGGTTTGTTGTTGGTATTTACCACTATAAACATTTACATTCAAAACTCCCTTAAGGGTTCTGATTCCAGACGCGGTCAAAGCTGAGCGCAGCTTCGATCCGTGCCTGCGAACAAGGAGCCGCCACTGACAGAAACATCTGGGTACAGCCCCAACACAGACTCCAGGCTACCGGCTGATCATTACAGACACGGTGGGAGGGAGACGGTGCTGCGCCCTGACTCCGGTTCTGTTTACCCATGTCCTCTATAGGGACCAACCGAGGGGGTTTATCTGAGGAGGGGGCTGTTCTATATTCAGGAGTCTGTGGTAAGAAGTCGGCACACACGGCCGAAATGAAGATAACCTCACACTTAGGCTACTGGTGGCTATTGTCGTCTGTTGCTGCATTGTGTGTGTGTGTGTGTGTGTGTGTGTGTGTGTGTGTGTGTGTGTGTGTGTGTGTGTGTGTGTGTGTGTGTGTGTGTGTGTGTGTGTGTGTGTGTGTAAGAGAGAGAGAGAGAGAGAGAGAGAGAGAGAGAGAGAGGGATAGAGAGAGAGAGGGATATAGAGAGAGAGAGAGGGAATGGATGAGTGAAAATAAGGGTGACGAGCGGACTCAGAAGTGTGGAATCAGACAGAACACGCACACGGTTTTGGACTGTCTGGAACCACCACCAGTCAGAATAACAGCACGTCGTTGGATATACAGGGTTGCACGATAGGCTCAACACTGATGAAGGACGTGACCCGAATAGCATGTGGAGCATGTGGAAGCTGCCCCTCGGAAACCCCAGCGCGGCATCTCTCTCCTAACATGGATAGATGGTTAGATCCCACTTTCCAACAAAGCAATGCCAAAATTAATAAACAGTCGAAAAGAGGCTACATCTCAGAATAGTCAGATGTTAACCCCATTACATGTGTTCGGAAACAGACCCCGGCTTTCAGCACCAAGGGGGTGGACTATGTTCGGCTGCGCGGGGCTTCCCTGGAACACGGTGCTCGAGCTGCTGCAGCCCATCGCACGGGAAACACGCACGTGTGACAGAGCTGGACCATCCCGAACCCAGAACTCAAACAGAACCCAACCACCCCCCAGACCCCCAGACAAGAGGGCGAAACCAGCGGGACGCTAGATCCACGTGCGGTGCATCCCCGCCGTATCCAACCGGACAGCGCAGCGCAAGGCGCGTCTCTCACGGGCGCAACGGTGCACATCCTGGAGCGAGCGTTCCCTTCCACAGACATAATAATGATGGGATCCGATCATTTACCTTCCATTGCAGAAACCGTCACGATCCCACATAGAATGGCAAACAGATCCGCGGTCATGGCAGAAGGGTAGTCTCCACAGCCGGTCCCCAAGATGAGAAAACACGCAAGGCGCGCGTCAAAATCCCTCGGTTGTCACAGAGCGGTATTCCAGTCGGTAGCCCGTGTTGTGAGTCACATTTCCAGCCGTAGTAAACAGTGTCTGACAATCAGTGTAGAGCGAGGATGTTGGGGGAGAGAACAGGGTTGGGGGTGTGTGTGTGTGTGTGTGGTGGGGGGCTGCTCAAATCCCGTTAGAGCGCTAGAGCCAATCACGGATTGAAAACTGAAAGTCGCCAACCAATCGGCAATGAGCTCCTCCTCCCACCTGCATTGTCAAAACACCAAACTTTTCTCTGACCTATTTGAATGGACGTCCGTCGCAACGAAGGGAAATAGCGCCACCAGTTGGCAGGGCGTGAGTAGAGCAGTGCGGTCCACAGTATGGGAACAAGGCTGCAGAGCCATTCTTCTGATGCAGACCATCGCTTATTTCAGGGAAGCCACAGTCTCTGGGGAAGCTAATATAAGGGTTCAGGGGTGTTGGGGTAAGGGTAATCACTTAATCGCTTACAGGAATGCCAGTCCCTCTGCCAGAGGTATTTTGCTTGTTTTATCCATCACCCTCTCTCTCTCTCTCCCCCTCTCTCGCTCTCGTCTCCTCACACACACTCGCGCACACACACGCATATACGCAAACACACAGCCCCCCTCCCTCTATCCAGCCCAGCCCGTGTCTGTGTGTGTGTCTGTGTGTGTGTGTGTGTGTGTGTGTGTGTGTGTCTGTGTGTGTGTACCCTGGCAGCTTCCTCCTCCTATATTCATCAGAACTCCAGAGCCCTCATTTGCATTCTGAGCTGTTCTCTAATAGTGCGGGCGAATCCAGAGACACTTCCTAATGATATTAACCAGGCGCTGCAAACCCACCCCCCCCCCCCACCCCACCCCCAAAACCCCATTACGCCCGTGCCGTAACAGATGGCATCCACAATGGGTCTTTTCCCCAGAGGGAAGCAAGCAGGGGGACTAAGGAGGGGCTGCGTGCCCAGGATCATGCACCTGCCTGGGGTTCCGTTCGGCCCTCGCGGGGCCTGGAGGTGGAGGGCGGGGTCCGAGCTGCCAGGGCCCATCCCAGGGCTCTCCGGTCTGGGGAAGGCCAAGGGAGAGAACCAACCCTTATATGACTGTTATAATAACATTGTCCCGTTTTCACCAATCACCAGTTCGCCATTCACACCCGACCGGCTGTCCCCCGCCGTTGCTCTGGAGGATCCGACGCACGACCCTCCGCGGTCGATGATCCAGACTAGAGAGCCGGCCGCCCGACTCTCAGGGGTCCGTGACCGTGACTCAGACACCAGGCTAAACTAAACTAACCCCATTCGGGAGTGGTGGCCCAATATGCCCCCCCCGCGCCTATGAATGATGCTTTTTGTTTGTTGGGTCTGCTGTATTCATGTATTGAAGTGTTAATTCAATTAACAATTAACTTAATTGTGTTTATTGAACTGTATGTTGTATTACTGTTTTTATGACTGACTGCTGCTTTCTTGGCCAGGTCAACCTTGAAAAAGAGACACAGTGTCTCAAGGGGCTTTCACCTAAATAAAGGCTATAAATAAATAATTAAAATTTAGCACAAGAATAACCGGAAATGCACAGGTGTTTTGAGGGGGCGGCTACCTGGGCTAAGATGTCATCCCCAGACACCTAATAACAATAAGCTATTTAAAGTAAAGAAGAAGAAAGCAACAAACAGAGCAAGAAAAACAGTCTTCTCTTCTCATCTTCTCATCGTCTGCTCACCGCTCCTGTCCTTCCAGGCGCTCCCCAGGGCTGGGCTTCACAGGACGGTTTGATGTTTACTTTGGAATGGCTGCGAGACGGAGTTTTAATTACCATGCGTTCGTCTCAGCCAGAGCAGAGAAGGTGCTACGTCTAGCAGTCTAGACACAGAATAAAAAATCCACGTCGCCTTCCTTTTTGAGACGTGCAATGCCAAGAGGTCAAACGTTTAGCGGCCGAAAAGAAAATCGAACGTGTCCCGAATACGACGGTACGGACTCCGAGCAGCCCTTCGTCCCGGCAAGATGTCGCCGATCTGAACTAGGGCAGCGGTTGTCGAGCGGGCGCTTTAGGAGCTCGCTGGCTCCGGAGCGCTGGTGACTGGGGACGCCATTGATCATTTTTAATGGGGTGGCGATGAGTGCGGCTGCGTGGGGATAGGCGGCCCCCGGCGCCGCCCGGACTCACGGTGGCTCGGTGCCGCGCTTATTTGTCATGCTGGTGATGGCGGAACAACCTCTGACCCCGCGGGTCATCTCCAGAGACGGACCGCATCCCAGACTAATCAATCCCTGTTCGCTGCTCACACCCCAGAGGAGAGGAGGAGAGGAGATGAGGATACGAGGAGGGGAGGAGGAGGAGGAGGAGGGGAAGAGGAGGAGGAGAGGAAGAGAGGATGAAAGGATGAGAAGAAGAGGGGAGGAGGAGAAGAGGAGGAGGAGGGGAAGAGGAGGGAGAGGATGAAAGGAGGAGAGGGGAGGAGAGGAGGAGGGGAAGAAGAGAAGGAGGAGGGGAAGAGGAGGGTGAGGATGAAAGGAGGAGAGGGGAGGAGAGGAGGAGGGAAAGAAGAGAAGGAGGAGGGGAAGAGGAGGGAGAGGATGAAAGGAGGAGAGGGGAGGAGAGGAGGAGAGGAAGAAAGGAGAAGAAGAGGAGGAGGAGGGGAAGAGGAGGGGGAGGAGGAGAGGAAGAGAGGATGAAAGGAGGAGAAGAAGAGGGGAGAGGATGAAAGGAGGAGAAGAAGAGGGGAGGAGAAGGAGAGGAGGATGGGAAGAGAGGATGAAAGGAGGAGAGGAGAGGGGAGGAGGAGGGGAAGAGGAGGAGGAGAGGATGAAAGGAGGAGAAGAAGAGGGGAGGAGGAGAAGAGGAGGGGGAGGAGGAGAGGATGAAAGGAGGAGAAGGAGAGGAGGAGGCAACAGCCCTGCTGCTGGTGCTAGGGCCCATCTACCCCTGTTCTATTGTCTGTGTCCACACAGCACTGACACTTAACTACACGGAAGGCACACGCACTGTAACTTTTATTCTTGTATTTTTCTGTATTTGTCCTGCATTTTGTTTTAAATGTCCTTTTATAATGTGTTTCTTGCACATTGTATGCTTTTGATTCATGTAAGGCACTTTGAATTGCTTTGTTGCTGAAATGTGCTATACAGATAAACTAGCCTTGCCTTACCTTAAGAGACCCCTTAAAAACTCATAGAGCCAGCCTGGTGTACATACAACACCCACACACACTCATACTATCAGCCTCCACACGCACACACAAACACACACACACATATAATGATCCACACAGAGGCACACTACTCCCACTTAAGGTCAAGAGCTTGAGTCCACTACCGCGAACACACATTGGTTTAAATGTAATTCCCAGCATGTCAGTGTACCACATCATTTGCTGAGCTCCAGTTCTGCTTTAAGACGTTCTGGGTAGCTACACTCCACTGTAATGAAGAATGATGCAGCTACCGCTTCCCTAATGCCTCATGTTTTCTGAGCCTAATAGGTAACAGTAGCAACAGTCAACAACAACAACAACCAAAACACAAATCCAACCCCACATCCCCCCCAGGTGTGCCCTGGTGGACACTTGATTCGATCTTTTTTTTTTTGTCTTTGTCTTCCTCTTGTGTTTCTGTGAGGCGGAGCAACATTTATCATGCTGTTGACCTGTAAACAGGCCGGCCCAGGTGCCCGCATCTCCTCGAAACGGGCCGAGGCGCCGTGGCCTTTCAATCTCTCCCCATTCCACCTGTTCCCTGCCCCCGGCCGGCCGGACCGCCTGACCGCGTTCACGAGCTGGAAAATCTCCGCCTGGAAAATCACGACTTCTCCCGCTCCCGTTCCCGTCTGCCTGGGACGGAATACCAAACAGCCCTGAAAAATCAAACAGTAAATCCTCCGCAAACAACAACAACGAGAACAACGACAACCAGGGATTAGGTATTCACGGTTGGGAGACGAGCTGAGGGTATTTTCCGCCGTGGCGTTATGAGTTCACGGAGCCGGAGAGAGAACGGGAGGGGTGGTGCTGAATGGTGATGGTGAAACGAGAGAGAGAGAGATGGGAGGGAGGGAGGAGAGAGAGAAGAAGAGAGAGAGGGAGGGAGAGAGGAAGAGAGAGAGAGAGATGGGAGGGAGGGAGGGAGAGAGAGAGAAGAAGAGAGAGGGGGGAGAGAGGAAGAGAGAGAGAGAGAGATGGGAGGGAGGGAGAGAGAGAGAAGAAGAGAGAGATGGAGGGAGAGAGGGGGGAGAGAGGAAGAGAGAGAGGGGGGGAGAGGGAGGAAGAGAGAGGGGTGGTGGTGCTGAATGGTGATGGTGAAATGAGAGAGAGATGGGAGAGAGAGAGAAGAGAGAGAGGGGGGAGGGAGAGAGGAAGAGAGAGGGGGTGGGAGAAAGAGAGAGGAAAAGATGGTGTGTGTGTGTGTGTCGGGGAGGGGGGGGGTTGTGGGGAGAGTCAAGTGGTGATGAATATGAATGTATGAAGATGAAATGTCACGGAGGGTCCAGAGACGTTACAGGCCCGGCTGACAGAGAGTGTTGTGGTACAGGAAGCCCGAGGGGCGGGGGGTGGTTATTAGACCAGGGCTGGTGGTCATCGATCTTCTGCCAGGGGGTCCGGGGGGACGCCGGGCCTGGTGGTACCGTGGGTGAGACCGCCACTGCGGAGGCTGGAGCTGCTGTTATATCTTCTAGATTGGGGGGCTGGGCTATTTGTCTTCCTGGCTGGGACATTAATTCATTCATACACCCACTCACTCATTCACACATTGTTTTATTCAGGATGTGTCGGGCTATAATGACATCACGTCACCTGTTTGGGGACAGTGCAGTCAACGCCGAGTGTAATATTATTTTCTCTGGGTTCCTCCAGGCATCACCTGAAGATGATGTCTCACATTGGCTTCTGTCTGCACAGCTGCCTAGCATACAGGGCAGTTCACCAACACAATTAAAGCTCAACCTTTTACAAACAAACAAAAAAGGCTCACAGGGGTTTAAAGTATTATTTAATGCCTTTACTTGACAGCTTCGATTAAAGGGATTCTCCATCCAGGACCAGCTAATAAATAGGCCTATTACTCAAAGTAATATATTCAAAGGGAGTTCAAACTCTCCCTCCACTGTAAACATCCTGGTCTGGGTGATGGATGTTGCCTGGTCTGGTCTGGTCTGGTCTGGTCTGGTCTGGTCTGGTCTGGTCTGGTCTGGCCTGGCCTGGTCTGGTCTGGTCTGGTCTGGTCTGGTCTGGTCTGGTCTGGCCTGGTCTGGGTGATGGATGTTGCCTGGTCTGGTCTGGCCTGGTCTGGTCTGGTCTGGTCTGGTCTGGTCTGGTCTGGCCTGGTCTGGGTGATGGATGTTGCCTGGTCTGGTCTGGCCTGGTCTGGTCTGGTCTGGTCTGGTCTGGTCTGGCCTGGTCTGGGTGATGGATGTTGCCTGGTCTGGTCTGGTCTGGGTCTGGTCTGGGTCTGGTCTGGTCTGGTCTGGTCTGGTCTGGTCTGGTCTGGTCTGGCCTGGTCTGGGTGATGGATGTTGCCTGGTCTGGTCTGGTCTGGTCTGGTCTGGCCTGGTCTGGGTGATGGATGTTGCCTGGTCTGGTCTGGCCTGGTCTGGTCTGGTCTGGTCTGGTCTGGTCTGGTCTGGTCTGGTCTGGTCTGGTCTGGTCTGGTCTGGCCTGGCCTGGTCTGGGTGATGGATGTTGCCTGGTCTGGTCTGGTCTGGTCTGGTCTGGTCTGGTCTGGTCTGGTCTGGCCTGGTCTGGTCTGGGTGATTGATGTTGCCTGGTCTGGTCTGGCCTGGTCTGGGTGATGGATGTTGCCTGGTCTGGTCTGGTCTGGTCTGGTCTGGTCTGGTCTGGTCTGGTCTGGTCTGGTCTGGTCTGGGTGATGGATGTTGCCTGGTCTGGTCTGGCCTGGTCTGGTCTGGTCTGGTCTGGTCTGGTCTGGTCTGGTCTGGTCTGGTCTGGTCTGGTCTGGTCTGGTCTGGGTGATGGATGTTGCCTGGTCTGGTCTGGCCTGGTCTGGGTGATGGATGTTTTCTGGTCTGGGTGTGGTGATGGCCTGGTCTGGGTGATGGCCTGGTTCTGGGTCTGGTCTGGTCTAGGTGATGTATGCTGTCTGATTCTGGTCTGGGTGATGGATGGTTTCTGGTTCTGGGTCTGGTTCTGGTCTGGGTGATGGATGGTGTCTGGTTCTGGGTCTGGTTCTGGTCTGGGTGGTGGATGGTGTCTGGGTCTGGTTCTGGTCTGGGTGATGGATGGTGTCTGGTTCTGGATCTGGTTCTGGTCTGGGTGATGGATGGTGTCTGGTTCTGGGTCTGGTTCTGGTCTGGGTCTGGTCTGGTCTGATCTGGTCTGGGTCTTGGTCTTGTCTGGTCTGATGTGGTCTGGTTCTGGGTCTGGTCTGGTCAGGGTATTGGTCTGGTTCTGGGTCTGGTCTGGTCTTGTCTGGTGTGGGTCTGGTTCTGGTTCTGGTTCTGGTTCTGGTTCTGGTTCTGGTTCTGGTTCTGGTTCTGGGTCTAGTCTGCTCTGCTCTGCTCTGGTCTGGGTCTGGTCTGGGTCTGGTCTGGTCTGGGTCTGGTGTGGTGTGGTGTGGTGTGGTGTGGTGTGGTGTGGTGTGGTGTGGTCTGGTCTAGTCTGGTCTGGTCTGGTCTGGGTCTGGTCTGGGTGATGGATGGTGTCTGGTTTGGTCTGGTCTGGTCTGGTCTGGTCTGGTCTGGTCTGGCCTGGTCTGGGTGTGTCCTGGTCTGGGTCTGGTCTGGTCTGGGTGTGGCCTGGTCTGGGTCTGGCCTGGTCTGGGTGTGGCCTGGTCTGGGTCTGGCCTGGTCTGGGTGTGGTCTGGTTTGGGTCTGGCCTGGTCTGGGTGTGGCCTGGTTTGGGTCTGGTCTGGTCTGGGTGTGGCCTGGTCTGGGTCTGGCCTGGTCTGGGTCTGGGTCTGGTCTGGTCTGGTCTGGGTCTGGTCTGGGTGTAGGCTGGGTGTGGTCTGGGTCTGGGTCTGGTCTGGTCTGGGTCTGGTCTGGGTGTAGGCTGGGTCTGGTCTGGTCTGGTCTGGTCTGGTCTGGGTCTGGTCTGGATCTGGTCTGGGTCTGGTCTGGTCTGGTCTGGGTCTGGTCTGGGTGTAGGCTGGGTGTAGGCTGGGTGTGGTCTGGGTCTGGGTCTGGTCTGGGTCTGGTCTGGGTCTGGTCTGGGTGTAGGCTGGGTGTGGGCTGGTCTGAGTGATGGATGGTGTCTGCTCGGGTTGTAAAAACTCCCATCAATAACTGAGTGTTGTTGTCAGTCATGGTCGGTGTGGGAGCAGAGGGGGTCAGACGGGCTGACGGAGCGGCAGCTAAATACGGCTCACGCATTAATCTGACCGGGACGCCACGACTGACGATGCTCTGCCCTCTGCCATCATCACAACACACCCGGACACACGCATACACACGCACGGGCACGCACACACACACACACGCACGGAGGGATGCATGCACACGCAAGGATTGCCTGTGTATGCCACACACACACACGCCCACACACACACACCTGTACACACAAAACCTTTCATTTCTCTGTCCCTTCCCAGCTGAGACAGAGGGAGAGAAATGTTATCCAGCATTTGCCCTAAATGGGATTTTAGGCTTGTCGAAAGGCGGCGAGACCGTCATTTATCGAGCTATCTCGGCGTGATTAATATGTAATTTGCTGGTTTTCATTTGTCTTAAGATTCAAGTTGCTACTTATGATAAATCAAGCCGTCACAGAGGAGCGACCCCTCAGCGCTGAGTGAGTAAAAGCCTAATTAGCTGTAGCTTTTAGTTGAGCGTTGAACGATAGCGCTGATGGACTGAGTGTGTATTTGGGGGGTTGTGTGTGTGCGGGCATACCTGTGTGTGTGTGTGTGTGTGTGTGTGTGTGCGTGTATGTGTGTGTGTGTGTGTTTGTAAGCATTGTGTGTGTATGTGTGTGTATGTGTGTGTGTGTGTGTATGCCTGCGTGTGTGTGTGTGTGTATGCCTGCGTGTGTGTGTGTGTGTATGCGTGTGTGTGTGTGCGTGTGTGTGTATGTGTATGCCTGCGTGTGTGTGTGTGTGTGTGTGGGCGCGGCGCAGCTGGCTTCGCTCCTGAGTGATGGACAGGAGGCAGGTGTATTCTCCTGTCTTCAGTCAAGGCCTTCTCAGTCAGCTGCCAAAGGCTTTGTGTTTGTGACAGGAGACGCCGACGGCAGAGACGCCATTCATCTCGCCGCGGGCGCCACAACTACCAACCCCGAACACACACGCAGACACAACAATACAGACTTTCATCAGGGGGGCGAAGGAACGGCTGATTAATGATGTATGCTCGATAATTATAATTAGTATGTGTTCATTTTTCATGATTAAGGACTTCGCTATAGTCAAGGTTAATTGGGTTCTCATTCACCCACTGTTCGCCGCACGGATGCGTGGCGTTTAAGAATTCGCCTTTGTTTTTTTGTTGTTGTGTTTTTCTCCACCTAGATCCCAGACGGTTTCGTTTTCGAGTCGCGGCGAAAACGATTGTCTCCTCCCCTATCTTATCTCCGCCGGCAGAGGAGATACACTCCAGCCCCCCGGGTTGATCTCCGACTCCCGACTTCTCTGAGGCGGGCGTTTTAAGGATGGGCTCGCCAAAGTGCCTGGTGATAAGTGGCCACGCGCCTCACCCTGGCGCTCCTGACTTTGCCTGACATCTCATTGCCGCTTTAATCTCGCTCCATTGGTCGTTTGATCCGAGGAGGGACGCCGGCCGAATTCCCAAACCTGCCCCTTTCCACTCAGCCCCCCCCTCCGCCCTTCCACCCCATGACAGGTCACTACTCCCTCTCCTGTCAAACCCGCTGGACGAGCGAGAAGGGAAGGGGGAGCTGGTATAATGCGGCCCCATCTCAGTGGCAGTGGATGGGATAAATGTCTGTGAGAGAGAGAGAGAGAGAGAGAGAGCAAGCAGGGGTCAAATCAATCTGCCCCTCTCTCCACCACTGACACTGATCTGCTGTCATAGGCTGACCCCGACTGAACCCTTCCCCCCCTCCACACACACACACACACACACACACACAAATGACGGCAAAAACCCCAGGGCTGGATCTGAATGCAGACACGTCGTCTAAAGCGGACCTACAGTGAGCCGGGCTCCCCTGACAGATGGACACACGAGAGAACTGCTCCGTTTGGATCGGAACCAAAAGGTCTAATTGCTAATTAATGTGTTGCTCTTTGCTGCTGAACGCCTATGTGACGATGACATGGAAATGACAGTAGGAATACGTTGGGCGGTGCTCAATCCAACGAACGCCACCGCGTGTGCACGCCCGCAAACGTGCACGCCCGCCGACACGCACGCGTCGTCATCGAGTTAACACACTGACCTTCAGGTATCAAAAGTGACCTTTGAAAGCGATCGTCTTTCCCAGCATGCATCATCACATCAATAAACATTGCCGCCGGGCATGGCTCTAATCATTATCGGTCTGCGGCAGGCTCTGTTACAGTACGCACACACACACACACACACTCACACACACACACTCATACACACACACACACACACACACACACACACTCATACACACGCATACATACACACACACACACACACACACACACTCATACATACACACACACGCGCGCACACACAGCTCCTTTCAAAGCCTAAATGTCAAATGTGTGTGCTGCAGACAGCCCACATGCACTCTCCAATAGAACTCATATTTATTTATATATTATATTGTACATCTACTGTATATCACATACCAAAAAAATGCATAAGCAACCAGAATCAGAGAAATCGAGGATATACAGTATGTTATGACATCCGAATCGCCAAGCAACACACATGGAATAACAGCCCAGCTCTGTGGAGTCTTTCTTTCTCTCTCTCTCCCTCTCTCCTCCTCCCTCCCCCTCTCTTATCCTCTCCCCCCTCTCTCTCCTCCTCTACCTCCTTTCTCCCCTCCCCTTCTCTCTCTCCTCCTCTACCTCTCTCTCTCTTTACCCTCTTCCTCCTCTCTCTCTTCCCTCTCCCCCCTCTCTCCTCCTCCCTCTCTCCTCATCTCTCTCTTCCCTCTCCCCCCTCTCTCTCCTCCTCCCCCTCTCCTCCTCTCTCTCTTCCCTCTCCCCCCTCTCTCTCCTCCTCCCCCTCTCCTCATCTTTCCCTCCTCTCTCCCAGGGGCCTGGTGACACACAGGTGGCTTAGCCTGTCCCCCCCACCCCCCCCCCCCCTGTTCAAGCTCCTCGTCCAATCACAACGGGGTCCCATTACTACAGTTTCCTAGTCAATGATTTCTCATTTAGACCCCGGTCTCCAGTCCCTATAGACTCTGCACTCATTGAAGGGTTGATGAATGACCTGTCTACCCGGTGTGTGAGCCCGAGTGTGTGTCAGTGTGTACGCATGCGAGCGTGTGTGTGTGTGCGCGCGCGTGCGTGTGTGTGTGTGGAGCCGTCTGAGCAGAGGAGATTAAAACGTCCCCTTGAGAAGATGGTGGACAGTAGAGCGGTGAGGGTTGGCGGTTGGTTCCCTCTGTAGAAAGTGTGTGTAGCATAATAGGCGGGTGGGGCAGCCATGGCGCACAGAGCAGGCCACAGTTACAGCTATCGTTCTATAGGCTATGTCACCACAGCATGGTGGTGACTGTATGGTCCCGTTTCGGCTCGGCTAGACAGCCCCAGTGTGATGACAGCTTCCACCCAGCTTCCTAGACTGGAGAAGACAGGTAGGCATGGCTGGCGCTGCCATAATCTCTCTCTCTCTCCCTCTCTCTGTCTCTCTCTCATTCGTAGATTCCGTACCTGTCAAACATCTCTAACGGGACAGCAGAATGAAGTGGGAAGGCCGAGATAGACTGTCCCCATCCTCCTCGATTGCAATCTTTGCCTCCAATGACAACCACATGGTATGAGCTGTCCGCCTGAAAGACAGTCTGTCTAACTGGTGAAGGACCGGGGAACTGACAGAGTTGGCCTATGATTTGGTGCTGTCAAGCGAACATCTGTTGCAGGAATATTCTACTATCCACGCTTCATCCTGCATACAAATGACCAAATTCTTCTTTAAACCAGGGACGCGCGTCATCAGGTTCGCGCGGTAAAGGCGCGTTCACGCGGTAAAGGCGCGTTCACGCGGCAGAGCCTGGCTGAGGCTATTCGTTGCCAAGGGACAGAACACAACAAGCATAGGGCACTTCCTCGGCGCTCCGCGGAAAAGTGAAAATAGTTTCACAAATAAATCATTAAAACAAATTCAATGTTTGTGCAGTTCCCTGCTACAATTCCAGAAGTCGCCTCGGACCTCGAGAGAAATGTGAGCAAAGAGAAGGTCTGGCAGAAGGTCTGACCTGGTTTTCGGTCCCAGGTGGACGCAGGTAATATTTTATGAAGTCTGTCCAAACACGAAACTAGTACTAAAAACTAGAACACGTAGCCTACAGCACCTGAATAGCCTACATTTGTGGATGTATCATTTAAGTTAGAGTTTAGGATATTGATGGACCTATCCTACGCTACAGTATAATGTCACTGATTAGCTTTTGATCAACTAGTGCTAATTCACACGAAGCGTACTGTGACCCAGGTGCGGTAGTGTTGAAGTGAACTACGCTCCTGTGACGAAGGACCGGTAGAAGTATGACGGAGGTCAGCCAGCTGTGCTCGCCCATCGTGGCGCACCAGGAGGACGTGAGAGAGAACCGCGTCACTGCGCAGCGCATGAAACAGAGACTCCGAGAGTCCTGCAGCATCCCTGTCTGTATCCTTTAGAAAAAACATGGAGAACGTATATTGTACTCTGTGTGTGTGTGTGTGTGTGTGTGTGTGAGAGAGAGAGAGAGAGAGAGAGAGAGAGTGCGTGTCTGTGCTTGTACATGTGTGTGTGTGTGTGAGAGAGTATATGTGTGTGTGAGTATGTGTGTGTGGGAGTGAGTATGTGTGTGTGTGTACGTGTTCTTAACGGTGTCAGCATGCTTGGTGGGCTCCATGGGGAGCCTCAGTGACAAACTGGCCTGCTTACCCCCCCTCTTTAGGCCTGGAGGCAGAATCTCAGTGAGTGTGTCCTCCACACACACACACACACACACACACACACACACACACACACTTGCTTGCTAGTTCACTTGATGATTGACCAGCTGATTTGTATCCCTGTAGCGGTGTGTGTGTTTTTCTGCAGCAGGGGTCAGAGGGGACAGAGGTCCAGACACCCTGATGGAGGACAGAGGTACCGACTCTCCTCTGAGCAACATCTATGAACCTCTCCTCCCCTCATACTGTATATAACCTAGAACCCCTCCTCCCCTAATAACCTAGACCCTCTCCTCTCCTCATATATAACCTAGACACTCTCCTCTACTCATATATAACCTAGACACTCTCTCTACTCATATATAACCTAGACCCTCTCCTCTACTCATATATAACCTAGACCCTCTCCTCCCCTCATATATAACCTAGACCCTCTCCTCCCCTCATATATAACCTAGACCCTCTCCTCTCCTCATATATATCCTAGACCCTCTCCTCTCCTCATATATAACCTAGACCCTCTCCTCTCCTCATATATAACCTAGACCCTCCCCTCATATAGAACCTAGACCCTCTCCTCCCCTAATAACCTAGACCCCCTCCTCCCTTAATAACCTAGACCCTCTCCTCCCCTCATATATAACCTAGACCCCCTCCTCCCTTAATAACCTAGACCCTCTCCTCCCCTCATATATAACCTAGACCCTCTCCTCCCCTAATAACCTAGACCCTCTCCTCTCCTCATATATAACCTAGACCCTCTCCTCTCCTCATATATAACCTAGACCCTCTCCTCCCCTCATATATAACCTAGACCCTCTCCTCATATATAACCTAGACCCTCTCCTCCCCTAATAACCTAGACCCTCTCCTCTCCTCATATATAACCTAGACCCTCTCCTCTCCTCATATATAACCTAGATCCTCTCCTCCCCTCATATATAACCTAGACCCTCTCCTCTCCTCATATATAACCTAGACCCTCTCCTCCCCTCATATATAACCTAAACCCTCTCCTCTCCTCATATATAACCTAGACCCTCTCCACCCCTAATAACCTAGACCCTCTCCTCTCCTCATATATAACCTAGACCCTCTCCTCTCCTCATATATAACCTAGACCCTCTCCTCCCCTCATATATAACCTAGACCCTCTCCTCCCCTCATATATAACCTAGACCCTCTCCTCTCCTCATATATAACCTAGACCCTCTCCTCCCCTCATATATAACCTAGATCCTCTCCACCCCTAATAACCTAGACCCTCTCCTCTCCTCATATATAACCTAGACCCTCTCCTCCCCTAATAACCTAGACCCTCTCCTCTCCTCATATATAACCTAGACCCTCTCCTCCCCTAATAACCTAGACCCTCTCCTCCCCTAATAACCTAGACCCTCTCCTCTCCTCATATATAACCTAGACCCTCTCCTCTCCTCATATATAACCTAGACCCTCTCCTCCCCTCATATATAACCTAGTCCATGAACACCTATACTATGACCTAGTCCATGAACATCTATACTATAACCTAGTATATGAACATCTATACTATAACCTAGTATATGAACATCTATACTATAACCTAGTCCATGAACACTTATACTATAACCTAGTCCATGAACATATATACTATACCCTAGTACATGAACACCTATACTATAACCTAGTATATGAACATCTATACTATAACCTAGTATATGAACATCTATACTATAACCTAGTATATGAACATCAATACTATACTATAACCTAGTCCATGAACACTTATACTATAACCTAGTCCATGAACATATATACTATAACCTAGTACATGAACACTTATACTATAACCTAGTCCATGAACATATATACTATAACCTAGTACATGAACACTTATACTATAACCTAGTCCATGAACACCTATACTATAACCTAGTACATGAACACCTATAGTGTAACCTAGTCCATGAACACCTATACTATAACCTAGTCCATGAACACCTATACTATAACCTAGTCCATGAACATCTATACTATAACCTAGTCCATGAACACCTATACTATAACCTAGTCCATGAACACCTATACTATAACCTAGTCCATGAACATCTACTGTAAACTGTAACCTAGTCCATGAACATCTATACTATAACCTAGTCCATGAACACCTATACTATAACCTAGTCCATGAACATCTACTGTAAACTGTAACCTAGTCCATGAACAGCTATACTGTAGTCTAGTCCATGAACACCTATACTGTAACTTAGTCTCTCCCTTCCATCATCCCTCCCTCCCATCATCCCTCTCTCTCTCCCTTCCATCATCCCTCCCTCCCTCCCTTCATCCCTCCCTCCCATCATCCCTCCCTCCAGACAGACAGGAGAAGGGCGGGGCCAAATCCAGCAGGGTCACCCAGCAGGACTCCAGCCAATCGCGGCGCAGGAGGGACATACCGACTAAAAAGGTCAAGGGTCAGCGTGGATGGTGGGGGGGATTAGGGGGGCCAGTTTCTGCTAAATGTCACACTGAATTTTAATTCACCATTATCAATCATATCTGTGGGGTTTTCCAGGCTCGCATCCAGAATGTAGACGAGTGTAGCGCGTTCTGGTTAAAATATACAGCAAATGGATGGAGAAGATAAAAAGGAGGCAGAGCTGATGTAGCTAAAACTGTCCAAGGTGCTGTCTGAACATAACAGGATGCTTTAGTCTCTATCCTGGCCAGCAGCGTCTGAAAGTGCGCTAGTATTTTTTGGAGGCGATCGTTCCGTGTTGTCGTCTCGTCTCTGCCCAGCGCGAGGAGGGCGTGCCCAGGCTGGTGGAGCTCTACCAGTGCCCAGGCTTACGAGATGACTCGCCCACGCCCCTGCCTCACAACACAGCCTACTCCACCATCGTCGCCCACGTGGTGAGGGCACAGCGCCACCTGGCGCACAAGGTGTGGTACTGCAGGCTGGCACGCTCATCACAGCAGGATCAGAGGCCCCTGTTATTGGGATATGTTGTATTCTGGGCAGGAGCAGTGGAATCTTCTAATGTTGTTTCTTGGCGTGATATCAGTTTCTTGGCGGGTCAGCTTTCCTCAGCGATATCAAACCTTTGTTCATGTTTGTGTGCCGGGCCTTCCTGTCGTGTGCAGCCCAGGTACAGGGCTGTCTTCCAGAACATTCTGTCATCCCCTGTGATGGAGAACTTTGTCAGCGACTCCTTCTGGTGGCTCTTCATGCAGAACTTTCAGGTAAGAAGGAACACCAAACACTAGTCTAGACCATTCATCTAGATTGTGAGTCAGTCAGTGTTTTATCAGCAGGGATGTTAAATCCCAACTTCAAAGTTAAACTCACTGTTCAAACCTTGGAATACACAGGTTGTCAATATTATTAATGCTTTAAACTCTCATGCCATTTTTACATGCTGCAGTAGTTCAAAGAGCCCCAAAAATTGACATCAATGGGGGATACACCTATATATCACTGCTCACTCATTTTTTAAACTAGAGACTTAGTTGAGCCATGAAACTACTATTTATACTACAAGGTCGGTAGGTCGGTAGCCAAAAGTTAAGACTACTGCCAATAGTTTGATTCATGTCAATTTAAAACAATTTAACAGTACGGAAAATTAAAATAGTTAGTCTTAAAGTATTTCTTCACCTTCCTTCCATGTTTCTCTCCTCAGCCTGCCGATCGTTTACAGGACAAGTTGTTCATTCGTATCGCTGAGAACTACATCCAGATCCTGACCCAAGGTTTCACATCTAGCAGTGGAAACAGGTTCCTCAAGGTAACATGTCCTATCACATCCTCCTTCTCATCATCACTTCACAGTCAAACACACCCATACTACACCGATGCCACCTGAAGATTAATACACACATTTAGCATTTCCTAACCCTTTGGTCTAAGAATTTCTTACACTGTGCAGCCAAGAAATCCTTTGTTTTGATGTTTTAAAATGTCAAACTGATTGATCTTTTCCATACAGATTCATTGCACAGAAACATGCTAGTTTGTATCTGGGAGGCGGAACCAGATTGATGTCCAATCATAAATCGAATACATAGATATCCTTATTATCCAATCATTATTATCATCTCCCTCTCTCTCCTACTCTCTCCTCTCTCTCTCTCCTACTCTCTCCCTCTCTCTCTCCTACTCTCTCTCTCCTACTCTCTCCCTCTCTCTCTCCTACTCTCTCTCCTCTCTCTCTCCTACTCTCTCTCTCCTCTCTCTCTCCTCCTCTCTCTCTCCTACTCTCTCTCCTCTCGCTCTCCTACTCTCTCTCTCTCTCCTCCTCGCTCTCTCTCTCCTCCTCTCTCTCTCTCTCCTACTCTCTCTCCTCTCGCTCTCCTACTCTCTCCCTCTCTCTCTCCTACTCTCTCTCTCCTCCTCTCTCTCTCTCTCTCTCTCTCTCTCTCTCTCTCCTATCCTGTGCAGGCCTTCCCCAGCACCCTGGCCCAGACGCTGTACTGCTGTTTCTGCTGCTGTTTCCCTCACTCCCGCAGCTCCCTCTGCAGTGACAGCTTCCTCACCCCGCTGTGCTTCACTGCCTACCAGTGGACAGGAGGTGACACTGCAGTGGGGAAAAAAAAAAGAACACACTTTGACATTGATATTCTATGTACCAGCTGAGAGTAACATTTAAAATGTGTGTGTGTGTGTGTGTGTGTGTGTGTGTGTGTGTGTGTGTGTGGGTGGTCAGGGGTCTGTCCAGCTCCTGATGTCTATAGGCAGTGGGACCTGGAGGCCCTGGAGATGGAGGAGGCCAGCCACTTGGTGTCTGGGAGTGACAGGACTGATAAGGACAGCGGGGGTGGGTCACTGGTTTGTCACACGAGAGAGAACTCTCCCTCTTCTTTATGATCTCCCCGTTGTAAGAGCGTGTGTGTGTGTGTGTGTGTGTGCGCATGTCCAGGGTCATGCCTGTCTCTCCTGGACAGTATGTTCTCCAGTGCCTGCGTTGATGGGCCTTACAGCAGCAGATCAGCCAGTAACACAGCTCTATCCAAGAACGACCCAGTGAGTCACACACACGCGCACACACACACACACACTCTCTCTCTCTCTCTCTCTCTCTCTCTCTCTCTCTCTCTCACACACACACACAAAATTGTGTATCCTGTTTTAGAGTTTAGTTCAAAGCAGCAGACTGAGGAGCCAGCCGTCCAAACAGACGGTCATCTCCAGCAGCAGCCCTGTGAAGGGAGGTGAGACCGACCTCTGACCTCTGACCCGACACCGGAGCACTGATCAAAACTGATGCTACAGCAGCAGGAATATATACGTGTACAGCACAAGCTTTTTTCTCCAGCGATTTGCTCTGTTGTTGCTGTGTGTGTGTGTGTGTGTGTGTGTGTGTACTAGAGAAAGCAGTGGGCTCTGACAACATCACAGACCTGAAGGGTCTGACTGGCCAAGGCAGTCAGAAACCCACCAGAGAGGTCAGACTTCACACACACATCTATCTGTCTATCTATCTATCTATCTATCTATCTATCTATCTATCTATCTATCTATCTATCTATCTATCTATCTATCTATCTATCTATCTATCTCTCTTTCTTTGTACTCTCTAGCTCTAACTCAGTGATTTCTTTCTTTCTTTCTCTCTCTCCCTCTCTCTCTCTCTCTCATCTTCCTCTTGTGATGCTCCCCCCCCCCTCCAGTCCCATGTGGCGTACCCTGCCCTGGAGTTCAAGCGCGGCCTGTTCAGCGTCTACGGGAACAGCCCCCTGGTCCAGTTCTACATGCACCGGCACCGCACCGACCACCGGGTGGGTCAGAACGTCCTGGTGGCTCGCACCGAGATCCACAAGCTGCCTCCATATCCTCTTCATCATCATCATCATCATCATCATCATTGTGACTGTTGGCCCGCTGTAGTCTAGATATTTTTATATTCCCAGACTGGATCACATTCTCCTAGAATGCCCTTGGACTAATACTGTTTTTAATGTAGATTTATTTAGGACTAATATTGTTTTTAGTGTAGATTCATTTTGGACTAATATTGTTTTTATGGTAGATTTATTTTGGACTAATATTGTTTTTAATGTAGATTCATTTTGGACTAATATTGTTTTTAATGTAGATTCATTTTGGACTAATATTGTTTTTAATGTAGATTTATTTTAGAGTAATATAGTGTTTTTAGTATAGGTCAAGGCTTAACTTGAGTCAAACCTACCAGATGGCGGTTTCATAACTGTTTAGAGTGTGTTTGTCAGTGTTCCTTCCTTGACGGCTGTGATGTCACAGCGGGCTCGGTCACGTACCGGGACATTCTGACCAGGGCGCAGGAGCGCTCGGACCATCACCATAGCAACCTGAGGAGCATGTGGGGTCGGTATGCCCAGGACCTGAGTGCCCTCAACCAGAGGAAGCTGGATGAACGCCACCAACTCATCAGGTACACAACACACAGACACACACACACGTCTGCACACTCACACCTACACACACGCAGACACACACACACACTCACACCTACAGCACGCACAGACACACGCATGCACACACACACACACACACACACACACACACACACACACACACACACACAGTTCACTCATTTATAAAGCTGGAAAATACATCCTGGAGCCTTCGCCAACTCATATTACCACCAAATTTCGAACCATTCCTACCTAAAAAGTTGTCTGCTTGGTTATCCGACTCCTGTAGAGCGCTGTTGTTTTCTTCCTGTTTTGATTATGCTCATCCCCTCTGACCTTTGAACCAGGAAGCAGAAGAAGATCCTGTCCCAGAGGGCCACAGTTCACAGACTTTGCCAGATTTTGGTCCCGGAGAGTGTGAGTTTACCGGGACTGACATCCAATTTGTCATGACCATCAAAGGGCACAATGTTCAGTTGTTATGAATTTAATCTCTTCTGCTACATTTGTTAATGCTACAGATGACATTAATCATTGCAGGTGACTGATTAAGCTCTTTTAGATGTTAGACTGTCTGAAAGTTAAGTAGTTTCTGTGAGGTGGATGTTAAAGGACACACTAGGACGCTTCACTGAAGTTCACTATCTGGTGTAGTGTGCAAATTTAGTGTACTCGATACGCACGGCTCTCTGTGTTGGCGTGCAGAATGAAGAGGACGCCAGGTCTGGTTCCGAGGTCACACGCGCCTTTGAGTCTGCCGTCTCTGCTGTGGAATGACCCCATCCTGACCCCTGCCTGACCCCTAGAAATGACCCTGCCATCGTGGACCCCCCCCCCCACACCCCTCCCTCCCCAGCCTCGCAACCTAGGAGCTACTAAAAATACTGACAGAACTTACATTGGCTTTGAGTGGTTTCATTTTTCTTAAGTGGCCACTAGGTGGCAGTGTATGCATGGCTTTAATCCAGGCTGAGAGACATCTTGACATAGGGACACTGATACACATACTTGTTATGGTAAGACAGAGAGAGAGGGAGAGAGAGAGAGAGAGAGAGAGAAAGAAAGAAAGAGAGAGTCAGAGAGAGAGACTGACAGCCACAGGAATTCCATGGATGCAGGTTGTATACATGTTTCATAATCCAAAGCCTTATAGATATGTTCTTAGATAGAGAGAGATGAATGTTCAGTCCAACACAAACTGAGCCTGCAGTGAGCCATGCATGCGAGGATGTGTGGACGTCTTTATTGGCTGGGTGTCTCGCTGTAGCACGCCCTGAACTGAAGGGGATATTTCATCTGCTGTGATTCAACCCCTGGTGTGTTAACAGTATGTGGACAGCTGAGTTGAGTAATCTTCCCTCAAAGCACACCTGAACGACCAACCCCAACAGTACATCTCAACCATATTAAATACAGGTTGTTTCTGATTAGTCACAATGGCGTAAGATACGAAAGGTCACATTTGGAGACCGCCTACACTCTGACGCGCTCGACCAGTCTTCACCCCCTGTTGATGTCATCCTGATTTTTCTTCAATGTGCGGCTTTAATGGTGCGTTCGTTTGTGGTCGGAGGTGGCAAGTCGCAAGTGGCAAAATACCTACTTCCGACCTGTGTGCATTCGAGCTATATACCATTATATCACAGTTACCTAGTTATATCTAGTGCATTCGAGCAACTGGGGGCTGAGAAACATATCCGAATTTGCGACGAGGAAGTGCGAGTTCATGAGGTGTTTTATTTAATCATTCCTAGTAGCAAGTCGCAATTTGCCACCTCCCAGTTATAAACGAACGCACCATAACACGCCGAGCGGCTTGTGTTCGCAGCGCTGTTTGCGACCTGTGGAGTCTTAGCGAGAGACCTCCAGCCCGAGTCAGCTCAGCTCGTTCAGCGGCCTTTATCGACGAGTGTCTCTGCCCGATGTTCCCGCCGGGAAGGCGGCGCTGGCCGCGCACGCACACTCGTAAAAGCACTTTGAACAAAAGGGCAAGCTGCGCGCAAGGCTCAAGGCTCAAGGCACTTAGCGCAGCTGGAGAGCGCAGCATGCGTTTGTGTGTGCGCGCACGTGTGTCATGTGTGTGCCATACGGAGATCAATAGCTGTGTGTGTTTATGTGTGTGTGTGTGTGGGAGGGGAGAGGTTGCCATGCTTAAGCCATTCATGTTGAAGAGCGCCTACCTAAGAAAACAAGTGATTGAATCTACTCTCACTGACTTACAATTTGCAGTTAGTTAATTATACAGAACTATTGATATTGTCAAGTTTATTGGTCACATGCCATCATACAAGTACATAGATCAGTGAAATGTTTTTTTTTCTGTTAGCTCCTAGATTATGCACACAGTGCAGCAATGGTTTGTAGTATTGATATTTTTGATTCATTTATGAATAAGTTTATGTTGGATTTGAAGTTGTATCTCAGTTATAATGGCAGCTACAGCAGTCTGGGCTAGTGACTCCTACCTAGCACCCCCTACAGGCCTGAATATTATAGCCCACAGGGTCATAGCACATGCTGTAGGTCTGTAGTCACAGTTTAAATGAAGTAGCAGCCCCTCTCATCACGCCATTCTAGGCTATATTGTTGTGCAAGAGCTGTTGCCATGGTATTTGAATGTCTGCATTCAATTCAGTCGCACCTGTTTCGCCTCAGACTACTGTTAAATGCAGTCAAAACCAAGGGCATGTTGTTTTCTAAACAAAAAGAAGGTGCCAGCTGTATTATGTCTGCCCAACGTGCCCCTATTGAGCCTGTGGCCCCATACAGATATCCATGTATCAATATGGATGACAGACTTTATTTTTAATTTCATATTAATCACCTATTATAGAAACTGAAATTAAGTTGGGCTTTTCTTTAGCCCCAAAGCCTGCCTTTCCTTAAATGCCAGGAAACAGCTTGTTGCCAATTTCTGTTTTCTTGCCTCTCCCAGGTCTACCGACTACAGTGTGGAGATGTTTTATGCATGGATGCCTCTGCTCGCTCCCTACATCTGTTGGTTGCTGTCTATCTTGCTGTCTGAGATTCACAACCATCTGTAAACCCCCTCACACTTCGCTGTACTCTTTAGTTAACCGGTCGTCACTATCCATGCGCTGAACTCTGGTAACTTTTCCTCCACAGTCTACTCCCCAGCCCCCTGCCTCCTGCCCCCTCCATTCTGCCGGCTCCTCCTCGCCCGCTCCTCCCCCCTGACCTGACCACCTCCATCATTATTATTGGCAGCTCTATAGTCAGAGACATTTACATCCCTCCCTCATCTGGATGCTCCTCCAGAGTTTCCCGGGCGCTCGGGTCGGCGATCTCCATCGCAAACTCGCAAGAATCCTGGCCGGCGACACCGAATCCATCATCCTACACGTAGAACCAAATGACACCAGAGCCCGGCAGTCACAAGTTTTAAAAGATGATTTTAAAGCACTGATAAGTTCCCTGCTAGACACTGGAAGATGGATCCTCATCTCTGGGCCGCTCCCTACATACTGAAGGGGTGCTGAGAGATGGACTGTTCTGCGCTTGGCTACAGGACTACTGCGCTTCCCTAGGAGTCCCTTTCATCTCAGACTTCGACCGGTTCTGGGAGAGGCCTAGCCTATTGAAACGTGATGGTCTCCACCCAAACCGTCTGGGGGCCAGGCTGCTCTAAGAGAACATGGCTTCTTCCCTCAGGCGCTGACATCGTGTTGAAAATTCGACCCAATCCATCTCCCCTAGATCCAGATCCTATTGACTCACACGTAAATGGATCTGGTGGTATTTTAAACACAGTAACTAACTCCGATCTGACAGTTTTTAGTGACTCTAGTGTTTCTAGAAGTAGGCATATAAACATGATTAGACAATGCCTCTCTTTTTGAAGAACCAACAGTACAGAGCCACTGACAAAACAGAGTATCCACAGACAATCTGATATCTGTGCCTCTTACAAAGTGTAGCTCGAGCCAGTCCACCCACCAAGAGAACATGTCAATGGCAATTCTTAATATCAGGTCCCTTGCTGGCAAGACGTTTCTTATAAATGATCTTATACTGTTCGTGAACATAAACTAGACTGTATGTCTCTGACTGGAACTTGGTTGGATACAAATGGATCAGCAGCCCTGGTTGAAGCCTCTCCCCCAACTACAATTCATCACAGTCTAACAGAACTGGGAAAAAGGGGGAGGAACAGCCACCATACTGTAGCAACTGATGCTCTGAGCTGCAGGAGCATTTCCTTTGATGATTTTACCTCATTTGAATATCACTCTGCAGTTTTAAAGTGCTTCTCCTCAGTTCTAGCAGTAACTGTCTATAGACCATCCAAGAAATGCCCTACCTTTTTAGATTTTTCAGAGCTCCTGTCTACGATCCACACAAACTATAGTATGATCAGATTATTATCACTGGCGATTTTAATCTGCATGTAGACAATGAGGGTCACTCGAAGTCCAGGGACTTCATTAACCTCCTGAATTTCATGGACTTTAGTCAACATGTTACTGGAACCACTCACAACTGAGGCCACACCTTTGACCTTGTGATCCCAAAAAGTCTTAAAAATGTTCCATCTTCTATCAGTGACCTTAATATCTCTGACCATTTATGTATTTTCTTTACAGTAGTATTGCTACCCAAAGCTGAAATTGGCACTCAACGCTTTGTTAATAAGTGCTTTCATATCTGTAGCAGCTGATCATTTTATTAAAATGATGAATGCAAATAGTGCAACGACCCCGGATGTGGGGCCTTCACATGTTAATGATTGTGACCATCTTCAATGATAAATTGGGTGCAGTTCTTGACTCTAGCACTGATGAAAATGAAAAAGGTTGTAGTTAAACAAAAAGCTCCATGGAGGAACGAGGAGATAAATCAACTTAAGAGAACATGCAGAAGAGCTGAGCGCACATGGAGGAAGACCAGGCTACAGGTCCACCGCAATATTCTCAAAGCACACCTATAAGGGGCTATAAGAAATGCTAAAAGAGATTCTCAAAATTGATCTCTAGAAATCCTAACGATTCCAGGGGGCTCTTTTCAACAATTGACAGCCTCATAAATCCCGCCCACTACACACCTGTCAACATGTTCTCTACCTCCAAGTGAGGAATTTGTAGCATATTTTAGAGACAAGATAACTGACATTAGGATGAGTATCACCCAGGCAGGACCAAATGTTTTGTTTCTTGGCCCTCTTCCTCCACAGAGCAGGGTTAAGAGCTTGTTTACACTGGATGACACAGAGATTCTGAGCAGATTAGTGTCACAACTTAAATCGTCTATCTCGATCCTATTCCCACCAAGTTTTTCAAGACTATTTTTAGCACTGTGTTTGAGGACACTCTAGCCATCGTTATCTGTTCTCTCAGTACAGGCTTTTTCCCATCAGCACTTCAGACAGCCCTGGTAAAACTCCTTCTGAAGAAAAATATGTGCGTTTCGGATCCGCTCGAGAATCTAATGGGTTATTAGTTGACCCATGGTACACCCCTCCTCAAAGTTTCATGGAAATCAGTGTGGTACTGTAGATTTAAACATCAGCTGGTCTAAACAAACTGAATGAAGGTGAATGTCTGGCCGTATGTGGCGGGTCCACAAGCCGCCCTGTGAATTAGTTCCGCTCCAAAAATTAAGAGGTTCTAAGTTCGCCAGTGCTACACCCCTCCACCGAATTTCATGAAAATTGGTCTTGTAGTTTTTGCATAATCCTGGTCCAAAACATGAATGGTGGTGAATGGCCGGCCGGATTTGGGCAGCTCGTGAACCCGCGCTGTGATCTGGATCCACTCCAAGATTTAATGTGTTCTAGATTGGACTGCGCTACACCCTTCCACTGAGTTTTGTGAAAATCTGGTCGTTTTTGCGTAATCCTGCAAACGCACTAATAAACCAACAAACGGACAAAGGAGCAAACGCACGCCACCGAAAACATCGCCCTGCACAGTCGCTGGGGTAATGAAGGTCCTTGTCCTTGAATCGCCTTGTTCTGCTGTACCTCAAATCCACTACACACCCTCTCCTGCACCCCCTGCAGTTTACAGAGCCAACAGGTCGTACGGAGAAACCACTGGGAGAGGATTTAGAGAGCTATTCACACCACAGAATGATCAGTGACTTGCAAATTCTTTCTTTGTTTTGGCACCAAACATGGTCTTTACTGTGAGCAATGCAAACTCAGAGACAGGTATGTCTGGGATTCCTATCTGACTGTGTGAGAGAGATTGTGTATCAAAATGGAAAAATTCAAAGAACAATTTTGAGTGGGCAGATGTTTTGATCAAAGGGGTAGGCTCTGAGAGGATGACGGCTCCTAGGTTGCCGAGAGATAGAAATACCAGTGCGCACACACACACACACACACCCACACACACACACACACACACACACACACACACACACACAGAAGGACAAGACAAACCACTTAGCATGCGTCTGGCTCCTCCAAGTCCCCTCTCACCCCACGGCAGATGCCACCTCTGACAGCATCACTGGAGCGGATGGCGTGCACACGGTCGCCGTGTGTCCTGGCGTCGTTTGCGAGTAATCCCGGGCAGGTGGAGCAGCCCGCGGCCTAGCATACCTTCCTCTCGCCAGGGACAGTGACGGTTTGAGATATCTCCTTGTTTGAGTCTAGCTGCGTGTTTGTGACTGTCAAATACTGTACATGGAGCCGGCTGGAGCCCGCCGGTTCCGCCTGGTTGATCTACAAATCACCTGTCCCCCTAAATAGCTTTACTGGGCCCCATCATTTGTACAGTAGATCACGTCCAATGACCTTGAGCCAGCTGCATGCACCTGTGGTTGACCGTGGCAAACAGTAGAACTGTATAAAACACGCTAACAGTATGTAGTGTTGAGCCATAAGACCTGAAGTCTTATGGCTCCAAGAAGAAGAGATTCATTGATTTTTATTATGATTTGAGTGGTGACATTTTAAATGTTGGGTTTTGCTTACCTTGGCATTTGATTTATTTGTTGTTTGGCCCAGTAGAACACTTTAATTTAGAGGTTATTCTGCTTACAAATGTAAAACCTATATTCCGAATTTTGGACGATTTTTGTCACAGACAGTGTCCAGCGTCGATTTTGAACGTCGGTAACGATTAAAAGCCTTGTAGTGTGACATAATTAAAATAAATTAAAGATTGGCGATTTGGCTTTTGGGACACCCTTCGACACCCCGACAACAAGTTTAGCATGTTAGATTTTTTTGTGTGTATTTTCCTGTCTAGGTCTAGTCTGACATCTTCTGCGACCATGCCTACAACGTACCTTGACGGTGACCAATAGGATGACGGTGTTCTTTAGGCTACAGCCGCCTTTACATTATTGAGGAAAAATGACTCCGGTTTCCGACATGCGTGGGATGCGAGGGCCCGCTCACTGCTGCTCGCAGCCCTAGTAATCCTTACAATTCCAATAGGGCCTCGCACCGCCAGTGCTCCGGCCCTAATAACTAGGGCTGCGAGCAACAGTGAGCGGGCCCTCTCACCCCACGCATGCAAAAAAATGCAAATAAATCAAAGCTGTCACTGTTTGCAAAAAATATTGTTCCACTTATGGGTCTTAACACTTTGGGAAGGGAAAGTAAGAAGGTCATGCTGCTCACACACTTTGACACTTGCTCTCTCTCTCTCACACACACACACCATGAAAAAAGCTGGACGCAGACATCTTGAAAATCTTACAACGTATTATAATTGACACAAGGTTCCAGGAACAAACAGCAAAATGACACATACTGTATTTAACAACCTGTTTCTGGCATCTATCATCACCATGAACACGAACCACAATGTCTCCACAGGTTCATGAAAACATTCCAATAAACAAAAGAAAATTCCTTTTTTTTTTCCTTTAAGTTGGCACCTTTCAGAAATGCCAGCCACATTAGTCACAGAGAAGATAGAAGTTTTTCCCATAATATCTGATCTAGGGGCAGTTTCACGGCTCTCCCTGCAAATGAGTTGGGGGTGGGGGGGTGGGGGCGGGACCTGATCCTAGATCTGTGCCTCATGAAGGGGAAAGGCCTGGGAGGGGGCGGGGTTACATATGTTTCACCTCAGCCAATCCGGAGACATCTCGCCTGTCCGTATCTATCTGCATACACAAATCCTCGCCAACAGACGTTTTCTGAAGGGCGTCGACTCAACTATTGACCCTCCTTGTGATGCCTTTGTGCAGCCGATGCCATCGATTGGCCTCGTTCGTCAAAAGTGCAGTGTTTAAAAGCGCGGAGGCAGAGAGGGTGATCGGGAGGGGGGGGGGGGGGGGGCTTTGAACTACATACAGACTCGGAGCCAAAGGCTAGAGGAGCGGACATGAGAGGAAGGGGGGGGGGGGGGGGTTGTGCAAAATTCGTCAGAGGACATTGCGAGGCAAGGCCATCGAAAGTGAAGTGGTCGAGTTTAAAGTCGCTTGTCACCTTTGAGTTGGAATGTCATCGTCAGGTATTTTGTGAGTCTGACATTGACCGCATCAGAATGAATGGATTCCCAACCCCCTAGTCACTGGACTGTGGAGTTAGTACAGGCAATCAGGCAGGGGGGCGTAAAACACAGACTACCACGGGGTTTCACACCTCATGAACTTTAAGGTGAGCGACAATGTTTTGATTGAAGCGCTGTCATCCAAGGAGCTGATGCAGAACACTACGCTATTGATGCTCTCATATTCTGGATGGAATTGTTCTACTTCCTGTGTATTGTTATCTCTTTCCTGTTCAGAAACACCTTGGTGGATATGCTGCGCTACCTTGGATCTGGCTGTGAAGCCCTCACTGTAATCTTTCTTCTCATTCATTGCACGCCCAGTGTCAACACACATCCGATTCTGAATGGCCTTCAGAGAATGTACCGAGCACAGTAGAGGACAGAAATGTATTGCTCCTTCCTTCTGTTGAATATGCGTGTACCTCATCTCTGTGGTACATTTCAACACTGTGTGCTTCAATTAATTAAATCGAATCCTGATCCTCTTTATCAAAGGCTAACACACACACCCTCTCACAAAGGGGCACGCACGCACGCACACACACACACACGCACACACACACACACACACACGCTCCACCCTCATCATCCCACTCTTACATTCTCTGACGGAGAGCACTGCCACTGAACTATGTTGAAGTATATATTTCCTTCCTGCAATCCTCTCACCATCAAACCCCTTCCCTGACGTTCCCACAACGTTCTCACGTCGCTGTCTCGCCTCCGCGTAGAAACACCCGGGAGCACTTTGAAAGGCGCTACGGCCGATGAGAAGGGAAGAAGAGGAGGAGAGGGGGGGGGGTGACGGGGAGAGACAGAGAACGAGAGAGACACTGAGATGCAGTGAAAGAGAGAGAGAAAGATGAAACGACGAGCGTGGGAGGTGGAGAACGAGATCGGGGACAGAGAGAGAGAGAGAGAGAGAGAGCGGGAGAGGGGGATGGCCGGAGCGGGACGGAGGAGAAGACGGAGGGAGAGAGGAGACGTCTGCACCGTGGCCTTCGTCGCGTCACCTCAGTCGGACGCATGTATGCAGTCGACATTCAAACCAGTAGTTCCATAGTGCAGAGGCTCCTCCCCATTGGGTCGATGGACGTTAAACTGTACTTTAGGGGGAACGTTAAAAAAAAGCTCTCTCCTGTTGTCTTAAAATGGTACGTTCTGTTCTTTCCCATCAATGCACTCACTACAGTTTTAAAATGGTACGTTCTGTTCTGTCTCATCAATACCCTCGTTACCGTTGTCTTTAAAAGGTACGTTCTGTTCTATCCCATCAATACACTCACTACCATGGATGGATACACATGGGGGTGTGGGGGGTGGGGGGGCGTCACCACTGGCACCCTATTAGCCGAGGAGCGCAGTACCGGGTGTCACCAGACGGGGCAGTCTGTGCCGTGCAGATTCCTCCCACTGATCCTGCAGAGATCTGCTCCAGGACGGCGGGGGGGCTGGAGGGGGTCACGTTACTGCCACAGTGGGATGATCTGTGTCAATGTGATTGTGGATATTATTACGGCTTCCATGATGAGTCAGCAGAGTGTGGATGTGCTCTCTCTCTCTCTCTCTCTCTCTCTCTCTCTCTGCAGGGTGATGCTGTGAGAGCTCCACACCCAGCGGGCCAAGATTATCAATAGTTAATTCCTTTTTGAGTTTGTTTGTGATATAAGCACTTTTTTTCCCTATAAATACGGGTGAGTGGGAACTGTTGGGAGTGGTTTAATGTCCTTTTTAATGAATAAATAAACCGACATAAAGGCTATTTGAATGAGCGGAATTACAAACGTCTGACTCAGCGCTACTGCAAAAATGATCTCTTTAGTCTATAGATTTACTCTTAACATGGCGAAGATACAGAGACGACCTCAGAGGACCCAGACACTGGCAACAGAACGAAAACAAAACAAAAAAAACAGATGCAGAAGACCAGCTCTAGTGGTGCCATAATATACCATCAAATAAAAACACCAGAAAATCTATGATACTCGTTATTCCAGATCAAAAAGGAAGTCCATTCATTTTGGTTTCCTTATTCGTTACGATTTGGCAAAGTAACTAACCCTCCCCCTTCTGCTCTCTCCTCCTGTCTCTCGCCACCCCCCCCCCCCCCCCCCCCACCCACCCCCGTCCCAAACTCAGTCCCGATAGGTCGAATCCCCTCGTCAATTATCGCCGGAGCAGCAGCGCGACCAGTGAGAGCAGGCAGAGGGTGGAGCCGGGCGGGTGGTGGCTGGCCGTGGATTTGACCTTCTTGTTTTCGGGGGGGACGGCGTAGACTCTGGGCGGGTCGGTGTTGGGCAGGATGAGGCGGGGACCCCGCGCGCAGTTCTCCTCAGCGCACAAGCCGCTTCCCGAACCGCTGACATCATCACCTGGGGACAGAGGGCAGCACACGTTCGTTAGCGGAAAAGGGGATAATAACAGCAGGCTCTATTGGATCATCGACCGATCTGTTTATCGATCCATCAATCAATCTATCGACCGATCTAAGTGCGATACTCTACCTCCGTTTCCTACCTATTTGGTGACATGAGATATAAGCCCAAAGCACACAGCATCAAATTCATTCTGCAGTGGAAGTACACTGGCCTGCATTGTGTTCTATCAGTTCCACCCATGTTAAATGACAGGTTTGGAATTTAGCATTATAAGCCATATTATTTATGACCAGGTTATTTACGATCGTATACAACGGCCGATATCAAAGTTTCATCAAACGGATTTCATAAAACCCGATCGGAAGCACACGTTGTGGCAATTTTTTTTTGTCAGAACATCACCGGACACCAGTGATCACCTGTGAGTTTCCTGTCTTTGAAAATGAGAGTTTATGATGTTTTTGAGTGATTTTGTCTATGCACCTATGGAACCATTGAGTGTGTTAGCGGCGACGGCCTATATCTGGAGAGTGCACCGTTTGACAAAAGTTTTATATTGGCCGTTGTATATGATCAAAAATAACCTTATAACATAATTTAGGCTTACAATGCTAAATTAGGAATCTGTCCTTTAAGGGCTTGCCCAGGGTGGGATTCGAACCTATGCTCTCACCAGCTCTTCTGCTTGCGAGGCGGACGTGCTGACAGTTGTGCCAATAGGGACGTCCCTCTTGGAGGGGCTGTCAGCGCTCCTTTTGAGGAGTGAGTTAACCAGCTACTCACTCCCACTACGTCAGACTCACTCCATGAGGTTTTATGAGGACGCATGATCCCCTCGGTTACACAACCGTGAAAATACAAAATCTGACTGCTTCGAGCGGCGTAAACAACACGGAACTGTCACTAGCATTAGCCACATGTACGACTTCAACCTGTTTTCAAGGCTGTTGTGCCACAAACCTGTCTTGACATGCGGTGCTGCGTGCTTTGGGCTGTCGTTTTAGTCACTCCAGCAGGGAAATGTTCCTTTAGCACCCCTAAGTCTGCATACCTCTGAACAGTATTTTACTCAGGCATCTGATGTCTACCCAGGTTCTAGCCCCATATAAAGGATTACAATTTCTGTGCCAGTGCACACAATGAGACTTATGTGGTACAAAATCTGACCTCAATTATTCAAAGTGGAATAACAATTTAGGCCAAGTTTTTTTTTCCCTCCACCTACATACATACCTTCAGCTTATTTCTAAAAACAGCTCCTCCATTTTCATCAAACACACTTAACAGTACCTTAAGTGGACTTTACAAACAATGTCATGGTTAAATACTCTGTTTCTAAGGTTACGGCTAAATACTTTTTAGGGCCACGGTTAAATACTCTAAAGCCATGGTTAAATACTCTAAGGTCATGGTTAAATACTCTAAGGCCATGGTTCAATACTCTAAGGTCATGGTTCAATACTCTTAAGGCCATGGTTCAATACTCTAAGGCCATGGTTAAACACTGTAAGGCCATGGTTCAATACTCTAAGGTCATGGTTCAATACTCTAAGGCCATGGTTCAATACTCTAAGGTCATGGTTCAATACTCTAAGGCCATGGTTCAATACTCTTAGGTCATGGTTAAATACTCTAAGGTCATGGTTCAATACTCTAAGGCCATGGTTACATACTCTAAGGCCATGGTTAAACACTGTAAGGCCATGGTTCAATACTCTTAGGTCAAGGTGCTGGGCTGGTCCTGGTCTTTTTCACGCTGAGCTGACGGGGATCCATCCATCAGTAAATCTGCGAACAGCAGATCCCAGATCAGCGTGCAGCATACTCACTGGTGTCCTGGAACTCCACGTCTTTGCCGTTCATGGCGTTGGTGATGCGGTTGGTCATGATCCTCATGTTCATGATCTGCTGCCGGACCGTGACGTGCGGCTTGGTGATGTCGATCTCCACCTCAGGGTTGTTGACCTGATTGGCCAGGCCGTCGCGCATCACCTCCGGCAGGTACCTGACACACAGACGCACAGGCTGAGTGTCAATACTCTACACATACAGTACCACATGGATGGGTTGGGTGTCCATACTCTACACATACAGAATCACATGGATGGGCTGGGTGTCCATACTCTACATATACAGAATCACATGGATGGGCTGGGTGTCCATACTCTACACATACAGTACCACATGGATGGGCTGGGTGTCCATACTCTACATATACAGAATCACATGGATGGGCTGGGTGTCCATACTCTACACATACAGTATCACATGGATGGGCTGGGTGTCCATACTCTACACATACAGTATCACATGGATGGGCTGGGTGTCCATACTCTACACATACAGTATCACCTGGATGGGCTGGGTGTCCATACTCTACACATATAGTATCACCTGGATGGGCTGGGTGTCGATACTCTACCCATACAGAATCACATGGATGGGCTGGGTGTCCATACTCTACTCATACAGAATCACCTGGATGGGCTGGGTGTCCATACTCTACTCATACAGTATCACATGGATGGGCTGGGTGTCCATACTCTACCCATACAGTATCACATGGATGGGCTGGGTGTCAATACTGTAAATGTATCACCTCTGGTAGGTACACACGTGCGCACACACACACACACACACACACACACATGCGCGCACACAAACACACACTACCTAGTTTGCATTTTGGCAGCAAAAAGAGGCAACTTCTCCAGTCGTGCGTAGCTACACGTCCACGGTCAATGGATTTTTGATCGATTGATTTCTAAAATGTAATCTTGTTCGTGTTTTGGGATGCCAGAACAGGTCTAGCAAAACAAAAGGTCTTCATTTCTAGCGCATTCCGTCAGGGAAAAGACCGTTCAATGCAAACAGGCGGAGATTTTGTGATTGAATATGGATCGGGAAGATTCCATCGCGTAAAGTTAATTGACTGAGGGGGCGTCCGCGATCTTTAGGGCTAAGCACCTACAGGTACGTCGCTTCTGCCATTTCTCTGCTGCCCAAATGCACGCGCGCACTAAATGACGTCATCGCTGTTTTCCTAACGGTAAAGGGGTTCTGCGCCCTCGGCGTCGGCGCGGTCTCGTCTGAGCGCGTGCGCTCCGTAGCCTACCTGCCGCGGGTCATGCCGTTCCAGCACTGGTCATCGTCCGCGGCGCCACTGAAGGACTCCAGCTCTCCGCAGAGCCGGGCCGGCTGCGTGATCCAGTACTGCTTGACCGCGCCGAGCCAGGTCCTCAGCTCCGCCGTCTGGAGGGAGGGAGGGGGGAGGGGGGGGGGGATTACAATCTTAATCCCTCCGCAACATTCCCGGGCGATCGCTACATGAGGTGTATGGCTGATTTCTTGCGATGTAATAAGCCGTTTGTTATTCTTGTGATATAATCAGTTGGTTGTTATTCTTGTGATATAATCAGACGCTAATCAGTCGTTTGTGATTCTTGTGATATAATCGGCCGTTTGTTATTCTTGTGATGTAATCAGACGGTTATCAGTTGTTTAATCCCGGAGGGGTACGGAGGGGGGGGGGCGGGAGGATGCTATCGCCCGCGGCGCGACACTGACCAGCTTCCCCAGCGCTGCTCCGTTGCCGGGCGCCGCTACGGTGACCTTCGCCCCCTTCCTCGCCTCCTCCGGCCTCGTGCTGCCGGCCCCGCCCTCCTGCAGCTCCCCGCACGCCCGGGACACCTGGGAGAGAGAGAGAGAGAGAGAGATAGGGTGAAACAGAGGGTGATGGAGGGTGAGAGATAAAGAGAGGAGCAGGAGGAGGAGTGATGGCGAGGGTGGAGGTGGGATCGTTGAATGAACACGTGTCCAGCAACACTTCAGGCTTTCAAATGATTCTGTCGTGTTCACGTTTGGTCCTTCATTTGGTCCCAAACCCCCGACCGCTACGCTCTGCTACATCGTGGCGACTGGCTGCCCCGTCACTCCGAGGCCCCTGCGGTCGATCGGCACGGTCACGGCTCTTCTCTGTCCTGGCCCCGCAGTGGTGGAACGAACTGCCCACTGACGTCAGAACAGCAGAGTCGCTGCACATCTCCTGCCGCAGGCTCAAAACTCATCTCTTCAAGAAGTACGACCAGGATCCTCCCTCTTAAGCACCTATTGTATTTTAGATTGCTATTCGTGCACTTTGCCTTCAGCACTAGATTATGCTCTTAGTCCCTTGTTTTAGAAAGGAGATGCACTTGTGAGTTCTGGCAAGTAGTAGTACATTGGCTTTTCCTACGTTAAATGCAATTATTGTTAGTCGCTTTGGATAAAAGCGTCTGCTAAATGACGGTAATGTAATGTAATGTAATACAGAAATGAAACCGCACACTCTGCTGGTTGATGTGTGATTGAATCACCCAGCATCGAGAGCTTGAGTGTGCGGTTTCATTCTTTTATCGAGTAGATGTCACCCGTTACCGGCTCCAAGACTACGGTGTGCCCTTTCTTTGACTTTCTTAACCGTAGTACATTTGTTCCTTAGGCGTCACTGGTTGTATTTGTGGAATCAAGTGTCTGTGAAACTGTAGTCTGACTCAAATGATTTGGGGATAGGCCTTGCCATTCGTTTATTACTGCCCAATCAGTGGCGGCGGAATCTGTTCCCCGCCCAATCAGATTCAATCCAGGCTACGTGAAACGACAACGACAACAACCTAGCAACCGCTCGTCCAGAGATGATTGTGAAGAAATACAGCCCCCCCCCACCCCTGTCCCCGAATGATAATGAGTCCGCCCAGACCTTTCTCCAGCGCTGGCACGGCGTAAACAAAGTGTGGAGACAGGTCTGGCCATGCGAGACTAGTGAAACCGCAACCCCCAGACTCGTACTGTTACCTGGACCGCGCACATCTCTCCACCCCTACGGTAAGCCGACCGCGTACAGAGCTGTATAGAACCTCTACCGGTGTTGACCGGTTGACACGGCTGAAACACAATCGCCCTGAAACCTGCCCTCTGAAAAGACTGAACAGCCATTAGCCGTGTAGCGCCACGGCCCCGAGATATCACACTCCGCCAGGACGAGCTCGCGCAGCAACCTTATACACGGACGCACAATGGACCTATTGTGTTTTCACTGAAACACACACACACATACCCTCGAAACCCTTGCATACTAAGTACCAGCGATACTGCTCAGCCCCGAGTGTCGGTGTGGTGCAGTAGTAGTACAGTGGTAAGACTAGACCAGAGGATTGTTCCTTTATTAGGGTCATCATTAACACCTCCTGGCTTGACCTTTCACCTCCATCTACTGTAGGGGCGACATTCCTGCGGTGAAACTGCCTCATCAGGTCAGGCCTGTTTGTGGTAGCGCATGGCTCTCTTTTAATGATAATAATAATAATAATAATAATAATAATAACAACAATAACAATAATAAAATATTAATAATCATATGAATAATAACAACAATAACAACAATACATATTATTATTATTGTTATCACTATTATTATTATTATTATTATTTTTGTCCTATTTTTATTATATAAAAATAGGACACAAAGTGCACTCATGTACCTGGAATTACCTGGTTCAAATAATAGTCATTCTATTCTATTCCGCCACGAGGGTATGTGCTAACCGTAGAGAGCTGAGAAAGCAGGCCAGAGCAGCTCCTACGCCTCTCACAAGTCTCCCGTACTGTACCTAACAGTAGCTCCGCTCCTAGATCCCTCTCTGTGGGAGGGGCAGGGATGGGGCTCCACTCGTTTTCTACTCAGTCAATTCAGGATGTGAGATGAAATGTGAACATCTCGGACCACGGACGATCTCAGAAGATCACCCAAGACCCATTCCAGATGTTCATCATGGGCTTCAGAGGGTTTTAAGTTGGGTCTCGAGCTGTTAATATCTATAGGCCTTTAGAATGTGTTTTTATTTGGCCAGTCTCTCTGGACGGGTACTAGAACGCAGAGATCCTCCTGCTCATTCTCAGCTAGCGTCAGACCGGGTCGTTGTTCACCATGTGGCCTGGAGGGGGCGTGAGCCTGCGTCTCCCGCCAGACGGCGGTCCTCACCTTGGGGTTGAAGGTGTCCAGGCTCTCCACCAGGGTGCTGATGGCCTCTGCTATGCGGGTGGGGAGCGACAGGATGACCGTCTCCACGTTGGCCTGACCCTCCAAACGTCCGAGCACCTGCTCCAACGCATCTGCGTGGGGGGTTGAAGAGAGGGGGGCGTACGGATTACTATTCATTTAAATATTGACTGTTGAAAATATACACGAGGCTTCCAAAATGTGTGAATTTAATCATGTACTGTGTGTGTGTGTGTGTGTGTGTGTGTGTGTGTGTGTGTGTTTTCATTTCATATACTTTATTGTCCCCGTGGGGAAATTTGTTGTGGACTCAGCTGGTCCTGCTGCACAACCCTCAGCTGACATATTACACAACCCTCAGTCAAGTAAAATAAAACAGTCAATACAATCAATATTGTATTGTATTTGCTGTTGATTCAGTCAGAAACCAATAAGGAAACAGTCAATACAATAATACAATAAACGGTCCAGAAATGTAATTGTCAGTGCTCTACTATACCTGTTACATACCAAACTACATGCGTGCATTGAGAGTCCTGATAGAGATGGGAATAAAATAATTTTTGAAGCGGATTTTTTTTTTTGCCTGCTCTGGGGAGCTCTGAATCAGTGTGTGTGTGTGTGTGCATGTGTGTGTATGTGTATGTTTATCTGTGTGTGTTTGTGTGTGTGTATGTTTATCTGTGTGTGTGTGTGTGTGTGTGTGTGTGTGTGTGTGTGTGTGTGTGTGCATGTGTGTGTATGTTTATCTGTGTGTGTGTGTGTGTACTGTATTGTACTATACTGTAACATGGTTACTACTCGCAGTTCCTCCATTCGCTCACCCCTGCTGACCTTTCCTCTGCCCCGTGGCTGTCGGACTGCGTACTGATAGACGGAGCCTGAGAATAGCTGAGTATAAATTGAGAAAAGGCAGACTCCCAGAGGACCTTCTTAATTTCCAATCTCTTCTTTCTGCATTCTCCTCCTCCCTGTCTGCTGCTAAAGCTGCTTACTTCCGCTCTAAATTTCTAACCTCTGCTCCCAATCCTAAAAAAACCTCTTTGAAACCTTCTCTTCACTACTCCAGCCCCCACCTCCTACTCCCAACTCCTCCCTTCTCCCTGACGATTTTGCCGACTTCTTTGACAAGAAAGTTAACCATATCAGATCCTTTTTCCCCCACCCCCTGGCCGACGTGCCATGCACCAACCTCACCTCCCCACCCTCTCTTCCCTCTCTGCTCCCCCCCTCCTCTCCATGTCCCACCTTATCCCACTTTTCTCCTGTCATGGAATTTAACACACAGTCTCAAGACTATTCAGATTCATATCTTTTCTTTCAATCATCAAGTCCCCTGCAACCTCTAGTTTCAATCTCCCTGTTGTAATTGTAAACACCTCAACTCTCCCTTTTGTAATTGTAAACACCTCAACTCTCCCTTTTGTAAATGTAAACACCTCCTATACCTCGCTCTTCCTCCTCTCTTTGTTTAAGTCAGAAAGGCCACACCTTATGTCCTTCCGCCCTGGCTCAGACCTTTTGTTTTCTTTGTCTATATTCAAAGTGATATTCAAAGTGAGTTTCATCCCACATTCATTTCTACCACTGTGTGATATCCGTCACCTCACGATGACGTGTAGACAACTCAGCCAATCAAATCCACATCCTTGCTTTGGGCAGATATAAGGAGGATCCGGCGAGCTCATGATTTACTTCTCCTGATAGAATCACTCTGTGTTTTTACTTTGAGGTCCGTTTGCAATCGTATTGTTTTCTTAATAAACCTGACTGAACATATTTTTGAGCGAACCCAGGCTTTGGCAAATACTTTCATTTTTATTCAACTACACTCCCCTCTCCCCCAACAAGGCCCTCAACCTTGTAACATCTAGCTGCCCCACCACATGCTCCCTAGACCCTGTTCCCTTGACTCTCCTTCAGTCTGTTGCACCCCAACTTTCCTTCCTAACCCACCTCATCAACGCATCTCGTATCAAGATGCTTTCCCTCAAGACTGCCAGAGTCACCCCCCTCCTGAAGAAACCATCTCTCGACCCCTCTGACGTCAAAAACTACAGACCGGTTTCCCTTCTATCCTTTCTATCGAAAAACCGTGCTCTCTTTAACCAACTATCTGCGTATCTCCACCAGAACGACCTCCTAGACCCCCACCAGTCCGGGTTCAAGACTGGCCACGCGACAGAGACCGCCCTCCTTGCAGTGACGGAGTCGCTCCATGCCGTGAGAGCGAACTCTCTCTCTTCAGTCCTGATACTCCTAGACCTGTCAGCAGCTTTTGATACGGTAGACCACCAGATCCTTCTCTGATCAGGGAACATTGAATGCCAAAGCGTTTCTCTGTGACCTGGATCCGAATGCTGTTATACTGAATAAATGTCGAATTTGATCTACAATTCACTTACGCAATCTACTTTCCTCTCTGGCTATTGACTCTTCAATACCTTACCAGAATCAACGTATCCACCCTTGAGGAGAAAGGCGTCGCTGGCTCTGCACGTTCCCTGTTTGCATCCTACCTGACGGGCCACTCCTACCAGGTGACATGGAGAGGGTCGATGTCGGAACCGTGTAGTCGGACTATGGGGGTTCCACAAGGGCCTGTCCTGGGTCCTCTTCTTTTTTCCATCTACACTACATCTCTGGGCTCTGTTATTCGCTCGCATGGCTTCTCCTATCACTGCTATGCCGATGACACCCAACTGGTCCTGTCATTTCCCCCTTCTGATACACAAGTGGAGAGACACGCATAGCTGGGTGCTTGGCTGATATCTCCGAGTGGATGACGACACATGACCTCAAGCTCAACCTGGACAAGACTGAGCTGCTGTTCCTCCCGGGGAAGGGCTGCCCACACAGTGGTGATGCTGACCCGGACTGCGACGCACCTGGGTGTGACCCTGGACAACCAACTGTCGCTCTCCGCACATATCACATCCGTCACACGCTCCTGCAGATTCCTGCTCTACAACATCAGGAGGATTCGCCCTTTCCTCACTGATGAAACGGTGCAGGTGCTCATCCAGGCCCTGATCATCTCCCGCC
>NC_140245.1:4063475-4085975 GCF_949987555.1 Borostomias antarcticus
GTAGCTCTCAGTTCCTTTAAATCAAGACAGAAGACTTTTCTTTTTGCCACTGATTTTTATTAAATCAAATAATGAATCATTCATACACTGCACTGTAACTTTTATTCCTGTATTTTATTTTTCCTGCATTTTGTTTTAAATGTCCTTTTTTTTACATTTCGTTTCATATGACCTCTTATGTGTTTCTTGCACTTGATGCTTTTAGTGTCTCATGTAAAACACTTTGAATTGCCTTGTTGCTGAAATGTACTATACAAATAAACTTGTCTTGCCTTACTGCCCCCTGAGGTACAGAGAGGGCTGTGAACCCTATTACCGTTACGTACAGAGGGCTGTGAACCGCATAACCATTATTTACGGAAGGCTATGAACCATATAACTGTTACGTACAGAAGACTATGAATAGGAGCGGACATTATTCCCAGTAGGTGGCGGAAACATAAGAGCATGACGCCACACTTCACACTCATAGGAGAGAGGGATGGAGGAAGAGAGAGAGAAAGAGATGACAATGAAGGAAGATAGGAAAGGAAAGGAGGGAGAAAGGCAGGGAGGAAGGGAATAGAATAAGAGGGGTGAGGAGGAGAGGAGGGGAAGAGGAGGGCAAGAGAGGGTGAGGCGACCGGTCGCCCCGTCACTCCGAGGCTCCTGTGGTCGATCGACGCGGTCGCGGCTCTTCTCTGTCCTGGCCCCGCAGTGGTGGAATGAGCTGCCCACTGATGTCAGGACAGCAGAATCACTGCCCATCTTTCGTTGCAGGCTCAAAACTCATCTCTTCAAGAAGTACTACAACGATCCTCCCTCTTAAGCACCTATTGCATTTTTTATTCACTTTTCTTCACTTTGCCTTCAGCACTAGATTATGCTCTTAGTCACTTGTTCTAGAAAGGAAATGCACTTGTGAGTTCTGATGAGTAGTAGTACACTGACTACCTACATTAAATGCAATTATTGTAGTCGCTTTGGATAAAAGTGTCTCCTAAATGACTGTAATCAAATTTAATGTAAAATGTAATGAGGAGAAGAATGGGGATGAAGAGGAGGAGAGGGATGAGGAGGAGAGGGGTGAGGAGGAGAGGGGAGGACTGGCGGCTGATTGGACGAGGGAGGGGCGAGCGTTATGCCTGAGCTGAATATCAGCTGGCTTGCTGGGAAACTGCGAGGGGATTGGATCGTTCTGATTCAGGAGTCCCAGGGTCATTTTCTCTCCCTCTCCTCCTCTCTCTCTCCCTCGCCCAGACACAGAGCTCTCTCTCTCTCTCTCTCTCTCCTTCTTATCCTCTCCTTCTTTCTGTCACTCTTTCCCTATCAGCGTGCTCCCAATCAGGTTCTGTTGTTCATTCCAGCTGCAGGGGAGAGGGTGCACTGATTGCAGTATGGGACACACACACACAAGCACACACACCTACACACACACACACACACACACACAGCCTGACCTTGACAGAGGTGAGTGGCAGTTGTAGACAGCACCACTGGGCTCCCGCGGTGTGGACCAGTGACAGCGCTGGTCTGCTGCACTCTCTAAACCTTATTAACGTTACAACCAACCCCGCCCTTCTTCACTAAATCTGTTTGAGCTGTGTGTGTGTGTCTGTGTGTGTGCGTGTTTGTGTGCATGCGTGTGTGAGAGTGGGTGAGTGAGTGAATGAGTGATTGTGTGTGTGTGTGTGCATGATGCGCATGTGAGTGAGTGAGTGATTATGCATGTGTGTGCGTGTGTGTGAGTGGGTGAGTGAATGATTGAGTGATTGTGTGTGTGTGCGTGTGTGTGAGTGAGTGAGTGAAAGAGTGAGTGATTGTGCATGTGTGTGCATGTGGGTGAATGAATGAGTGAGTGAGTGATTGTGTGTGTGTGTGTGTGTGTGTGTGCGTGTGTGAGTGAGTAAGTAATTGAGTGAGTGAGTGAGTGAGTAATTGTGTGTGTGTGTGTGTGTGCGTGTGTGTGTGAGTGAGTAAGTAATTGAGTGAGTGAGTGATTGTGTGTGTGTGCGTGAGTGAGTGAGTGTGTGGGTGAGTGAATGAGTGAATGAGAGTGATTGTGTGTGTGTGTGTGTGTGTGTGAGTGATTCTGTGTGTGTGTGTGTGTGTGTGCGTGCGTGTATGTGTGAGTGATTCTGTGTGTGTGTGTGTGTATGTGTGTGTGTGTGTGTGAGTGAGTGAGTGATTGTGTGTGTGTGCGTGTGTGTGTGTGTGTGTGTGTGTGTGTGAGAGTGATTCTGTGTGTGTGTGTGTGTGTGTGTGTGAGTGATTCTGTGTGTGTGAGTGATTCTGTGTGTGTGTGTGCGTGTGTGCATGCGTGTATGTGCACGTGCAGGGGGCTATGAGTAGTCCCTGACCTCATTGAGAGCGGCGGTGGTTGCCAGAGCCCCGGCATTAGCGCAGACATGACATTTAGTAATTTTGCGAAAGCTGCACTAATCACACATTTTCCCCGTCCGACCTCATTTAATGAACACTTTGCTCAGGCCAACAGCAGCAGTGGCACAACGGCACCAGTCAAGGAATATGGAGTAAGATCAAACATCTCTGGGGAGAAGGGCAGGGGGCTGTGCAGGGGCATCGCTGGGGAGTCGGGGGGGATTAGGTGTGTGTGTGTGTGTGTGTGAGTGTGTATGTGTGTGTGTGAGGAAAAGAGAAAGAGAAAGAGAGAGAAAAAAGAGAAAGAGAGGGATAGAGAGATAAGTTTGTGTATGTGTGTTTGTGTGTGTGTGTGTGTGTGTGTGTGTGTGTGTGTGTGTGTGTGTGTGTGTGTGTGTGTGTGTGTGTGTGTGTGTGTGTGTGAAAGTGTGCTTGTGTGTGCATGTGTGAGGGAGAGATAGACAAAAAGAGAAAGGGGGGGATAGAGAGATAAGTGGGTGTGTGTGCGCGTGTGTGTGTGTGTGTGTGTGTGTGTGTGTGTGTGTGTGTGTGTGTGTGTGTGTGTGTGTGTGTGTGTGTGTGTGTGTGTGTGTGTGTGTGTGTGTGTGTGTGCGCATGTGACTGCTTATCAAGCCGGCCCAGGCTGGCAGTAAGCAGTGTACTCGGTAGGGGCAGCGAGCCGGTCTGCTGGCCAGGTGTGGAGCAACACCAGAGGGCAAAAACCATGAATAGAGAAGCCATCTTAGCGTGTCTGCTCATGTTAATGCTCTCCCTGGCTGTGCTGCTAGTTACTGGATGCCTGAAGCTAGGCTAGGCTGGCTAAGACGTGAAGAGTCTTACGCTCTCGTGCCTGAAGGTAGGCTGCCGCCCGAGCTCCTTATTCCCATAACCCCCCTCCCGGCTACGCTAGCTGTCACGCTAGCTGTCTCGCTAATGATCGGCCTCATTCCCCAGTGCCCCGGGTTAGGCTACGCTACGCTAAACGTCGCGCCATGCTAACTCTTAGCTAGCCTGTTCCCCTACACCTGTGACTGTATGGTGTAGGCTAGGCTAGGCTTTGCTATATGCGCTTAACTGAGACATCTCAGCTTCCCTGTGTGGGCGGTTAGCTGTGTCTCTTCTCTCCTCAGACAGACAGATAGACCAGGGAGAACAGACACCATCATCCTCCCATCTTATAATGCGGTTGGTGCCACAAGCAACGGAACGTGGAGGACGAATCGTTGGTGCCTGACCATAGAACAAGGCAACATATCTTACAGATCTTCACAATCCCCTGGCACAATCTTCAGATCCCATTCTTGACTGCAGGAACACTGCCCTGAACATTTTTCTTCTTGGGCCGAGAACAAAGAACATTAGTCTTTGAGGGGAACAATATATTTTTTTCCGCACAAAAGGAGGGGGGGTGGCAGTTCTCACCAGCACGGTGCTCGCCCAGCTTGTGACGGGGGACATATTTCACCGGCGCACCAATATTGACCTCCCCTACAGGGAGGAGGGGGGGGGGTGATAGGCACTCCGATCTCAACCTCGCTCTTGTCTTCTGAATGGAAGGGGGGGGGGCATTCCTCAGGGGCGCCCTGACATTAACCCTCCCCAAAGCCTGGGGGGACATTTTTCAGCGTAGCGCCGACATTAACTGCTGTAGCAGCGTCTGATTGCCGCAGCACCCGGCCTTCTCGTTTCCACCAAGCGCCTTTTAAGACCCGGACCCTTCCTACGCCCGCAGATAGGTGTGTGTGTGTGTGTGTGTGTGTGTGTGTGTGTGTGTATGTGTGTGTGCGTGCAAATGCATGCTTGTGGAGTGTGTGTACTCTGACTCTGATGAGTTACCGGGGGAACGGAGAGACTGACAAATAAACAGATGAAAGTAACAAGGTGCCGGAGATGAGCACGGGGGCACAAAGCCAGGAACAACACACTCTGGCAGGAACGTCCGCTCCCCTCCAGAATATCAGAAGGGAGAGGAGAGGAGGGGGATGGGGGGGGGGGGGGGGGTGTCGCCGGAGGACAGCGGCGGCGAGGGACGGAGCGGAGGGAGGGAGGGGAGGAGGCGGGGGGACGGGGGTTCTCACCTGGGACACTCGGCGCATGACCTCCCCGCTCAGGACCAGCGCCTGGCCGAAGGAGCGCGTGGACACGAACGTGCTCATGACCGACGTCCACACGGCGTGGGGCTGGGCCCCGAACGGACGCAGACGCTCCATTTTCTTGGACAGACACTCCAGGTAATCGTCCCCTGCGATCACAATCACTTCGTCAACAAGGTCCTTCACATTTCGTGCAAACGCTTCGAAATAAAGACTAATAGCGCAGAGCTATAGAACATACATGTAACAAGACCAGGCTGTTATCAAAAGGCTTTCAAAACTTGAAAATGTATTTTTAATGGCTGCTAAAGGTGATTTATATTACTGTTGTTCTTGTTTGTGATTTTATGCATCTCCATACAGTATGTCTCATGTATATGAATATGTTTTAATGTTTGCTGTACTACAAATTGCCTCTTTGAGGACATTAAAGTTTTATAAATCTAAGGCCCAGTCCCATTTCTCATTTTTACCCCTACCTCCACCTTTTCCCCCTACCGCTTGCCCCTCAGAACAGTGTCAAGGTCTAGTGGGTTGAAATCTTCCCCTATGATATGGGACACCCCTTCAAGACCAATATGTCATCAGTAGGTCCTCTAGTCTAATCGGTCTGCACACACCGGTAACAAATGCCTTTTTACGCTTTTTCGCAACTTTGCTGCTGGAATTTCAGGTGTAACTCATGCTATCAAAGGGGGGAAATGAGACATGGAAATGCATCGAAATGCGTGACTGTCATGCATAAATCTGCCTTAAAACAATGTTAGCTAACTAGTGACATCAGTATAGTGCAATAGCAATTTTTCCTTATGCTTGTTATAAAGAGTCTACATTGAAACAACATTAAACAAATATAATACAATGCTTATCATAGTTTTTGAATCGTTATTAATAAGGCTACGTTTGTGCTTTTTGCTTTTCTTTTGCTCTGAGACCGATTGTCCGCCTAAGAGATTTCTAAACCATGTGCCGAGATAAGGCTCATCTTGATGGCTAGATTGCTCAGAAAACATCCAAGCAAATTTTCAAACTGGCACTTTCTTTATAAATCAACCACAGATTTGAAGTTAAGCAACTACATTACCGACTAAATTGTACACTATATTCCATAGCACAACAACAGTAGTATTTTGGAAATGTGTGGCATTCTTTTGTTGCTTGCTCATAGCCCGTGGTTGAAGTGTGGGTCTGAAAAGTTTAGAGGGCTATGAAGCCCTTACACTTACAGTAGCCCTAACCCTCGATGCCAAAGAGAATTGGGACACTCTAGCCCTAAAAGTGAACGATAATTTCTGAGGTTTATGGGTAAGTGTTAGGGCCAAGGGGTGAATTGGGATTGAACCTAAGTCTAGGAATAACACAGTATTAACAAAGCCAATTCTTAGGGATTGTCCACTGGCAAGCTGTATTTTAGAGCTGCCACTGTTTCCTCATTGTTTACAATGGGTAATGAGCTCTAAGGCCCTACAGAGACGAGAGCTGTGTTCCAAGAGCCTTTTAGCGCTATAGCGCCAAGAACCTTTTGGGCTAGAGTGCCGGCTGTAAAAGGCTGTTCTGACAACGAGTAGGGTACTCTGCAGAGACAGCAAACGTTAGCACTAGCTAACATTATCTTGCTAATTTAACTTAGCTAGTTAATCTGCAATCTGCAAAAACACGACACTGTAGCCTAGCCAGTCAATTAGCTTTAAGCAGCTGTGAGCCGCTGTGAGCTTGGCACAGTTCAGCTCCAGCTCACTGGTGGGCTCACAGCCTTAGCTATCCCATTCATCCATGTAGCACCAACCTATGATGTAGTCTACTGGTTGTTATATCATGTAACCGATAATACCATGGAACTGATAATATACTGGCTATGTTATATCATGTAACTGCATGTGTACCTATGATGTACTGTTATATCATGTAACTGCATGTGTACCTATGATGTACTGGCTGTTGATAGTCTTGTAGAGGCGCTCCAGCAGGCGGGTCCAGAACTCGTTGAGCGCCTCCTCCAGGTTGATGCTGGAAGGACTGCGGATGTAGTGCCTCAGCTCCTTGTACAGGTCGCTGAACACGTGCGCGTTCTCCGTGTACAGGGACCCCAGGGCGTGCTGGAAGGATTCCTGCAGGGAACCCTCGGAGCGGTTCAGAGCCTCCATGACCAACCCTGGAACCAGAACACAGGAAGTGGTTTTATTAACACGACCGAGGGCACGGCAGCCGTGACAACGTTAGAAAACATTTCCATGTGTTTGAGATAAGAAAGCTATGACATAAGGTGATCTACAGTACCTAGTAGATCACCTCCTACCTAGTATATTACTCCCTACCTAGTAGATTACTCACTACCTAGTATACTACTCCCTACCTAGTAGATCACCTCCTACCTAGTATATCACTCCCTACCTAGTAGATCACCTCCTACCTAGTATATCACTCCCTACCTAGTAGATTACCTCCTACCTAGTAGATCACCTCCTACCTAGTATATTACTTCCTACCTAGTATATTACTCCCTATCTAGTATATTACTCACTACCTAGTAGATTACTCACTACCTAGTATACTACTCCCTACCTAGTAGATCACCTACTACCAAGTATATCACTCCCTACCTAGTATATTACTCCCTACCTAGTATACTACTCCCTACCTAGTATATTACTCACTACCTAGTATATCACTCCCTACCTAGTAGATCACCTCCTACCAAGTATATCACTCCCTACCTAGTATATTACTTCCTACCTAGTATATTACTCCCTACCTAGTATATTACTTCCTACCTAGTATATTACTTCCTACCTAGTATATTACTCCCTACCTAGTATATTACTCCCTACCTAGTAGATCACCTCCTACCAAGTATATCACTCCCTACCTAGTATATTACTTCCTACCTAGTATATTACTCCCTACCTAGTATATCACTCCCTACCTAGTATATTACTCCCTATCTAGTATATCACTCCCTACCTAGTATATCACTCCCTACCTAGTATATTACTCCCTACCTAGTATATTACTTCCTACCTAGTATATTACTCCCTATCTAGTATATTACTTCCTATCTAGTATATTACTTCCTACCTAGTATATTACTCCCTATCTAGTATATTACTTCCTACCTAGTATATTATTTCCTACCTAGTATATTACTCCCTATCTAGTATATCACTCCCTACCTAGTATATTACTCCCTATCTAGTATATTACTCCCTATCTAGTATATAACTTCCTACCTAGTATATTACTCCCTACCTAGTATATTACTTCCTACCTAGTATATCACTCCCTATCTAGTATATCACTCCCTACCTAGTATATCACTCCCTACCTAGTATATCACTCCCTACCTAGTATATCACTCCCTACCTAGTATATCACTCCCTATCTAGTATATCACTCCCTACCTAGTATATCACTCCCTACCTAGTATATCACTCCCTATCTAGTATATCACTCCCTACCTAGTATATTACTCCCTATCTAGTATATTACTTCCTACCTAGTATATTACTCCCTATCTAGTATATTACTCACTACCTAGTAGATTACTCCCTACCTAGTATATCACTCCCTACCTAGTATACTACTCCCTACCTAGTATATTACTCACTACCTAGTATATCACTCCCTACCTAGTAGATCACCTCCTACCAAGTATATCACTCCCTACCTAGTATATTACTTCCTACCTAGTATATTACTCCCTACCTAGTATATTACTTCCTACCTAGTATATTACTCCCTATCTAGTATATTACTTCCTATCTAGTATATTACTTCCTACCTAGTATATTACTCCCTATCTAGTATATTACTTCCTACCTAGTATATTACTTCCTACCTAGTATATTACTCCCTATCTAGTATATCACTCCCTACCTAGTATATTACTCCCTATCTAGTATATTACTCCCTATCTAGTATATTACTTCCTACCTAGTATATTACTCCCTACCTAGTATATTACTTCCTACCTAGTATATCACTCCCTATCTAGTATATCACTCCCTACCTAGTATATCACTCCCTATCTAGTATATCACTCCCTACCTAGTATATTACTCCCTATCTAGTATATTACTTCCTACCTAGTATATTACTCCCTATCTAGTATATTACTCACTACCTAGTAGATTACTCCCTACCTAGTATATCACTCCCTACCTAGTATATCACTCCCTACCTAGTATATCACTCCCTACCTAGTATATTACTTCCTACCTAGTATATTACTTCCTACCTAGTATATTACTCCCTACCTAGTATATTACTCCCTACCTAGTAGATCACCTCCTACCTAGTATATTACTTCCTACCTAGTATATTACTTCCTACCTAGTATATTACTCCCTACCTAGTATATTACTCCCTACCTAGTAGATCACCTCCTACCAAGTATATCACTCCCTACCTAGTATATTACTTCCTACCTAGTATATTACTCCCTACCTAGTATATCACTCCCTACCTAGTATATCACTCCCTACCTAGTATATCACTCCCTATCTAGTATATTACTCCCTACCTAGTATATCACTCCCTACCTAGTATATTACTCCCTACCTAGTATATTACTTCCTACCTAGTATATTACTTCCTACCTAGTATATTACTCCCTATCTAGTATATTACTTCCTACCTAGTATATTACTTCCTACCTAGTATATTACTCCCTATCTAGTATATCACTCCCTATCTAGTATATTACTCCCTATCTAGTATATTACTTCCAACCTAGTATATTACTCCCTACCTAGTATATCACTCCCTATCTAGTATATCACTCCCTACCTAGTATATCACTCCCTACCTAGTATATCACTCCCTATCTAGTATATCACTCACTACCTAGTATATTACTCCCTATCTAGTATATTACTCACTACCTAGTAGATTACTCCCTACCTAGTATATCACTCCCTACCTAGTATATCACTCCCTACCTAGTATATTACTCCCTACCTATTATATTACTTCCTACCTAGTATATTACTTCCTACCTAGTATATTACTCCCTATCTAGTATATTACTTCCTACCTAGTATATTACTTCCTACCTAGTATATTACTCCCTATCTAGTATATCACTCCCTACCTAGTATATTACTCCCTATCTAGTATATTACTCCCTATCTAGTATATTACTTCCTACCTAGTTTATTACTCCCTATCTAGTATATCACTCCCTACCTAGTATATTACTCCCTATCTAGTATATTACTCCCTATCTAGTATATTACTTCCTACCTAGTATATCACTCCCTATCTAGTATATTACTTCCTACCTAGTATATTACTCCCTATCTAGTATATTACTCCCTACCTAGTATATTACTCCCTATCTAGTATATCACTCCCTACCTAGTATATCACTCCCTATCTAGTATATCACTCACTACCTAATATATTACTCCCTATCTAGTATATTACTCACTACCTAGTAGATTACTCACTACCTAGTATACTACTCCCTACCTAGTAGATCACCTACTACCAAGTATATTACTTCCTACCTAGTATACTACTCCCTATCTAGTATATTACTCCCTATCTAGTATATCACTCCCTACCTAGTAAATCACCTACTACCAAGTATATCACTCCCTACCTAGTATATTACTTCCTACCTAGTATATTACTCCCTACCTAGTATATTACTCCCTACCTAGTAGATCACCTCCTACCTAATATATTACTTCCTACCTAGTATATTACTTCCTACCTAGTATATTACTCCCTACCTAGTATATTACTCCCTACCTAGTAGATCACCTCCTACCAAGTATATCACTCCCTACCTAGTATATTACTTCCTACCTAATATATTACTCCCTACCTAGTATATCACTCCCTACCTAGTATATTACTCCCTATCTAGTATATCACTCCCTACCTAGTATATTACTTCCTACCTAGTATATTACTCCCTATCTAGTATATCACTCCCTACCTAGTATATTACTCCCTATCTAGTATATTACTCCCTATCTAGTATATTACTTCCTACCTAGTATATTACTCCCTATCTAGTATATTACTTCCTACCTAGTATATTACTCCCTATCTAGTATATTACTTCCTACCTAGTATATTACTCCCTATCTAGTATATCACTCCCTATCTAGTATATTACTCCCTATCTAGTATATTACTTCCTACCTAGTATATTACTCCCTATCTAGTATATCACTCCCTATCTAGTATATCACTCCCTATCTAGTATATTACTCCCTACCTAGTATATTACTCCCTATCTAGTATATCACTCCCTATCTAGTATATTACTCCCTATCTAGTATATCACTTCCTACCTAGTATATTACTCCCTATCTAGTATATTACTCCCTACCTAGTATATTACTCCCTATCTAGTATATTACTCCCTATCTAGTATATTACTTCCTACCTAGTATATTACTCCCTACCTAGTATATCACTCCCTACCTAGTATATCACTCCCTATCTAGTATATTACTCCCTACCTAGTATATCACTCCCTATCTAGTATATCACTCCCTACCTAGTATATCACTCCCTACCTAGTATATCACTCCCTATCTAGTATATCACTTCCTACCTAGTATATCACTCCCTATCTAGTATATTACTTCCTACCTAGTATATTACTCCCTATCTAGTATATTACTTCCTACCTAGTATATTACTTCCTACCTAGTATATCACTCCCTATCTAGTATATCACTCCCTATCTAGTATATCACTCCCTACCTAGTATATCACTCCCTACCTAGTATATTACTTCCTACCTAGTATATTACTCCCTATCTAGTATATCACTCCCTACCTAGTATATCACTCCCTACCTAGTATATCACTCCCTATCTAGTATATTACTCCCTATCTAGTATATCACTCCCTACCTAGTATATCACTCCCTATCTAGTATATTACTCCCTATCTAGTATATCACTCCCTACCTAGTATATCACTCCCTACCTAGTATATTACTCACTACCTAGTATATTACTCCCTATCTAGTATATTACTTCCTACCTAGTATATTACTTCCTACCTAGTATATCACTCCCTATCTAGTTTATCACTCCCTATCTAGTATATCACTCCCTACCTAGTATATCACTCCCTACCTAGTATATCACTCCCTATCTAGTATATCACTCCCTACCTAGTATATCACTCCCTACCTAGTATATCACTCCCTATCTAGTATATCACTTCCTACCTAGTATATTACTCCCTACCTAGTATATTACTCCCTACCTAGTATATCACTCCCTACCTAGTATATTACTCCCTACCTAGTATATTACTTCCTACCTAGTATATTACTCCCTACCTAGTATATTACTCCCTACCTAGTATATCACTCCCTACCTAGTATATTACTCCCTACCTAGTATATTACTCCCTACCTAGTATATCACTCCCTACCTAGTATATTACTCCCTACCTAGTATATCACTCCCTATCTAGTATATTACTCCCTACCTAGTATATTACTCCCTATCTAGTATATCACTCCCTATCTAGTATATTACTCCCTATCTAGTATATCACTCCCTACCTAGTATATCACTCCCTACCTAGTATATTACTCACTACCTAGTATATTACTCCCTATCTAGTATATCACTCCCTATCTAGTATATCACTCCCTACCTAGTATATCACTCCCTACCTAGTATATTACTCACTACCTAGTATATTACTCCCTATCTAGTATATCACTCCCTACCTAGTATATCACTCCCTACCTAGTATATCACTCCCTACCTAGTAGATCACCTCCTACCTAGTATATTACTCCCTACCTAGTATATTACTCCCTACCTAGTAGATTACCTCCTACCTAGTATATTACTCCCTACCTAGTATATTACTGGGGCGTTCGTTTATAACTGGGAGGTGGCAAATTGCGACTTGCTACTAGGAATTATTAAATAAAACACCGCATGAACTCGCACTTCCTCGTCGCAAATTCGGATATGTTTCTCAGCCCCTAGCTCGAATGCACACAGGTCGGAGGTAGGTATTTTGCCACTTGCGACTTGCCACCTCCGACCACAAACGAATGCACCATACTCCCTACCTAGTATATTACTTCCTACCTAGTATATTACTCCCTACCTAGTAAATTACCTCCTACCTTGTAGTCTACTCCCTACCTAGTAGATTACTCCCTAGTAGACGACTCCCTACCAAGTAGACAACTCCCTTCCTAGTAGACTACTCCCTACCAAGTAGACAACTCCCTTCCTAGTAGACTACTCCCTACCTAGTAGACTACTCCCTACCTAGTAGTCTACTTCCTACCTAGTAGACTACATTATCCCTACCTAGTAGACTACTCCCTACCTAGTCCAGTCAGCATCCTCTGAAGAGAAGTATGTGAGTGGGAAGTACCTCACACCCCAGCGGGAGCATTCGTTACGTAGCTGCATGGCACATAAAACCTAAGCCGTTCAGGTTGGATGTCGATGCTGTGTCATGCAGCCCGGCGACAGCCCTGCCCTAGCTAGCTCTCAGCCTGGGTACATGTCAGTCCTCCATCAAATCAAATCAAACTTTATTTGTATAGCGCATTTCATACACAGAGGCAACACAATGCGCTTTACAGACAGCAATGGGGGGGGGGGGCATAGGTCCCACCCCTACATATTCCAGAGGGAAGCAAAAAAAACAGTTTCACCCAGGGGCTGAAAAAATGAGCTGTAAAAATTCTTCCCCGACCTCGACGAGACGATCGAGCGAGCTCCTGGAAAATTTTTGTCTATTGGCTAAGAACATTTACAGAGCAATAAACATGGGATAAATACTTCATAGGAGAGACATGACTATCAGGAGAGTAGATACATAGTAATAAATAGACATGTTGCCTACATGGTCGGCCAATTAAGTGTTATCTATCCCTGTAGTCAATAATAGGATATTTAAGTGAATCATGTGACAAAGCACAATAAGCACTAAACAGACAGGCTCATAGAGAATGGAGAGTAAACTTGGTATAGCAGAAGTGGGGAGACAAGAAGCAAAGAGACAAGAGTGAAAGGGTGCTGGTGGGGGGGGGGGGGGGGGGGGGCGGGGGCGGACAGGGACAGTCACCGACACACAGTGGGACTGAGCTGGACACGCGGACAGCAGGGGGTCTTCCCATGGTCGTCTCAGCCTTTGTACACCTCAGTCACACAGCGCTGCCTATGAGGGCTCTGGTAAAGCAAACGCGATGGAAATGGAACGACTATCCTTTTATCCCCCCCGCCGCCCCCCTACCCAGAATGCCCTGCGAGACCCAGCGGTAGGACATGTCAGTCTGAAAGGGCGTCGTTTGATGTGCGAGTGCGCCGGCGCCCCCTGGGGATCGCAGCGTGGAGGACTGTCTGCCGTGCTGCTGCCCTATCGGAGGCTCCGCAGGCTCGGTGCGCCGCTGCTCGTCAATAGAGCCGTGCGGGAAGATAAGTGGAAGCGTTCAAGTTTATTCTTAGGCAGGCGATTATGCAGACGAATATGAACGCGCATACACAAGTACACACACACACACACACACAGATACACGCGTACACACACCTATACTGTACACGCGCACGCACAAGCACAAATACACACACTCACACACACACACATGCATGCATGCACACACGCATGCACGTACGCACAGGCGCGCACACACACGCACACGCACGCACACGTACGCACACGCACACACACGCCCACACATGCACACACACACACACACACTAACAAACAAAGTGGATGTTGGAATGATGATGGTACAACAAGTTCCAAGATCCACGATCTGGTCCACAATTATTGATCTACCAATTCCACAGTGATCAATTAACTGACTCCACGATGAAAACCACTGAGCTGCACTTCAATGGCAACTCTGACACATGCCCGATTAAAAACTAATTAAGCAAGTTAAATCAAAGGACCAATCAGTGAGGGGAGAGACAGAGAGAAGAAGAGAGAGAGAAAGAGAGACAGAGAGAGAGAGAAAGGAAGGGAAATAGAGAGAGAGAGAGAGGAAGAGACAGAAACAGAGGGAGAGAAAGAGAGAGAGGGAGAGAGGAAGAAAGAGAGAGAGAGAGAGACAGAAACACAGAGGGAGAGGAAGATAGGTAGAGAGAGAGAGGGGAGAGAGAAGGAGAGAGAGAGAGAGAGAGAGAGAGGAGAGAGAAGGAGAGAGAGAGAGAGAGAGAGAGAGAGAGAGAGACTGTGATTGCGGTTAGCTTTGAAGACGTCATAACTCCGCCAGGCTGTCACCCCAGGCGAGGAGAAGCTGGAGAGAGATAGTTGGACCTCCACAGGACACCCAGGTCTGATCTAGCCTACCCCCCCCCCACACACACACTAGAGATGTGAACATCCGCGGGGGGGTGGGCCAATAAAAATCAACATTGTGATTAATTTCGGGTGGATTGCGGGTGGATTTGTCAGTTATATTCGTATTTAATAACTTATATAATTATATATATTATATTATAACAACTGTGAGAAAGCGCGAGACCTGCCAGCAGCTCACTCAAATACCCTAGCCACGTAGTCAACCGAGATCTTGCGAAAATGCGCCTGTATGAAAAGCGACTGAGCACGAATGGCTGGACATAATTTAAATGTAAATATAATAACTTCATGTTTGGCGGGTTGGGCGCGGGTGCGGGTCTCTACATTTTAATTGCGTAGGGTGGGTGGCAGGCGGATGATTGATGAGTGCACGCGGATTCGGGCGCGCTCAAACTCCATCCGCGCATCTCTACCCCACACACACACACACACACACACACACACACACACACACACACACACACACACACACACACACACACATACAGTCAACAACTAAAAAAGTACCTTCCAACTCTCCAGCACATCAACACACACACCACTAGGCCTTCTCTGAGTCGAGTGAATTTGAGTCGGATGCCCACGCAGAACCCCACAGACAGTAAGTGCTGAAAACGTTATGCAATATGTTAATATCATAAGCTCCCTCTGCCTCGATGCCCCGGCATTATGGAAGTGGCGCTGGGCTTGTGTACCCTTTAATGTCGCCGTGCCGACGCAGACCCACTCATAAGTACACACTTCGGTGTTTTGCTAGGCTACACCTGCTCACTCACTTTGCGCTGACATTATATAGAGATTTTCCTCTCAGCTAAAAGGTCTCGGTGGTCATTTGCAGCCGTCGTTGTCGCGAGCTAATAAAACGCTCCTGGTGTTAATTCACGGTGTGTGGTGCTACTGAGTGTTCGCACACACGCAAAAACGCACACACACACGCCCGCACACAATCACACAGTCTCTAGGAGATGCAACTGTATTTTCAAGGGTCACACAGGAGGGATAATGTAGGTAAATGTAAACTATCCGACGCAGAGATGTGGAACAGAATCTGAGAGGGAGCGATGTTAGCGTGCCACAGGGCGGCCAGTCCTCCATGCCCTTCAGCCCTGGTGACTAATGACCATCATTAGCAGGACGTACGCTGTGTTCGTGCGTGTGTGTGCGCGCGTGTTCGCGTGTGTGTGTTCGTGTGTGTTTCGTGTGTGTGCGTTTGTGTGTGCGTTTTCATGTGTGTGTGTTCGTGTGTGTTCGTGAGTGTGCGTGAGTGTGTGTGTGCATGTTCGTGTGTGTGTGTGTTCGTGTGTGTGCGTGAGTGTGCGTGAGTGTGTTTGTGTGTGTGTGTTCGTGTATGTTTGTGTGTGCATGTTCGTGTGTGTGTTCGTGCGTGTTCGTGTGAGTGCGTGAGTGTGTGTGTCTGTGTATATGCATGCGTGTGTGTGTGTGTGCGTGTGGATGACCTTTCCTCCCTCTCCCTGGTGTCTCTACGGTTTATGGATTCCCAGAGGAACCTCGCCTCCACCCTCCCCTCCCTCATGTCCCTATTCGTCTCCGTGACCTCCAAGGAGAGAGATGGGAGGGGCGGGGGGGCGGGGGGGGGCTGGAGGTGAGGGTCCCACAGGGTTCTGTCGTGATGTCAGGGGCGTGTACCTCTCTGCATCTTCCTCTCTCGTTCATTAGTCCTTTCTCTTTCTCCCTCTTTCCCTCAATTTCTCTTCCACTCTTTCTCTATCACACACACGCATGGACACGCACACACACGCGCACACACGCGCACAGGCCCAGATAAACCCGGTGAAGAAAGAATTCATGAATTTCATTTGTAGTCTTATCGAGTTGCATGTCCGGGACACACTGACATGTTTCACTCTCTCCTTCTCTCTCTCTCTCTCTCTCTCTCTCTCTCTCTCTCTCATTCCGCTGTTTCAGTACGTACCCTGCAGCCGAGAAACACTCACAAAGAAATCACTTCTCTTTCCATCTGCTGTCAATCACAGACACAAACACTCATGCGCACAGAATGGATTTAATAGCTTTGGGAACATGACAAGCCTGTCTATCGGCCCGGTGCCAGGGATAGACATGGAATGGAATGGAGAGATGGAGGGAGGAGGGAGGGAGGGAGGAGGATGGAGGAGGATGGAAGAGGGGGGGCCGGGGGGGGGGAGGGGCAGCTAATGCCACCCCGGCCATGTATCTGATATCCTTAATTGTATTTGTCCACTTTGACAAGTGGCGAGTGATCAGATTAACTGTACCCTCCTTGGCAGAGAGAGAAGGAGGGATGGAGAGAGTATGTGAACGAAGGGAGGAGAGGGGAGGGGCCAGCCTCTGTCCCCGCCCCCTCAGTCCCAGCCCCACCCTCAGCCCAGCGCCCCGGTGTTTGTGAATCAGAGGAGCTCTCCATCAATCTGAGCACTGACTGAACATGCTGGCCCCCCTCGTGGAGCAGGACCCTTAACAAGTGTTTAGACGCCATTAGAACCTCTCCTATATCAAACCAGCCGACACCCGCTTTGACACACCATTCATCAGCCGTCTGGAATAAGAACTAGAAGCTCTCTCAATGTCTCTCTCTCTCTCTCTCTCCTCTCCCCCTCTCTATTTCTTCCCCTCTCTCTCTCTGTTCTCTGTCTCTCTCTTTTTCTTTTCCCTCTCTCTCAATTTCTCCGCCTCCCGCAGAGTGACTCAGAGTGGCACAAGTAGGCCACCGTACTCCCTCTCTGGTATCAGTATGCAGTCCTTGGCTGGTACCTGCATGCAGACTTGGCTGGCCAATCAGGCTGCAAAACGGAGCAGATGTCCTTGTCACTCATGACATCACCAGAGGTGACCCTGGGAGCCAAGGGACCAGCCGGAGGGAAAATGAACCGCGTCTGTCTTCTACCTAGATGACAATTTCACCACAGAGACGGATGAGAAGTTGACTTGAACTAGAAGCGTTTCAATGGTGGTCATGCGATTGTGGAGAAGGCAGGGAGTGTGAACTAGATTTACTGACCAAATCTAATGGGTGAGTCATGCAGGCAGCAGTGCTGAAGGATACTCCCTCCAAGTACCAGCGTGGAAAGTGCTTCTCAGTCGTACTGTAATAAATGAATCGGTCAGCCAAGTGCCATCAATTCGTTTCATGACAGAAATCAGGCCAGCCTCGCTCGCTGTATTCAACTACGAGGCAGAGCCAGCTAGATTTGGCAAATCCAACCAATCCCCCAAAAATAGGTAGGTTGACAGGCAGGAAGGTCATCCAATCATTTCAAGGTGGCACCTTGATTAGATGAAACATCGCCTCCTACCCTACCTACTGTAAGAGGGTCAGATCTCATGTCTGTCTCTGCTAATGGTTCTGATCAGGCGTGGTAGAGGGGATCTGATCCAAGATCTGCATCAACCTTGCATCGGGGTCAAGTAGTATTTTGAAATCCAGCAGTGTTTTGGAAATGCATAAAGTTTCAGCAACAGCTTGAGCCTGTCTGGAGTGTTGGGTGTGTGGGTTTTGAACCGAGCCCACGGCTTGTGCAGAGCTGCTCCAGATCAACCGAGCGCAGCAAAACAATCGCATGATGTGAAAAACAGCCGTACCTGAATCCAGTCTTGTGCCTAGAGGACCGACGAAGAACCGTATCGCATTCAAAAAGATGCCTTAGACTCTAAATACCAAGGCCCACCAATAACAGTGTAGTCACTTAACATGCCAGATGGCGAGTGTTCTAATATTAAAAACCCAATATGCCTGTCTCCCTCAGTCTAGAGATGAGTTCAGCTAGAAGCAATGTTCATTTCCAATTAATCTCTAGGAGGATGATCTGCTATAGCCATGGCAGTCACCCTGTGGCTACTGATTGCTATTTTGTGTGTGTGTGTGTATGTGTGTGTGTGTGTGTGGGTATGTGTGTGTGTGTGTGTGTGTGTGTGTGTGCGTGTGTGTATACAAAATGCTCTGGACAAGGACACACACACACACACACACACACAGTGAATCCAGATGCCAGCCATGACATCATTAGCCAGTCCGCCGCCTGCCAGGTTAAAAGCACCTTCTGTGTGGCACACCTGCCCTCTTAAGCCCTGGTTATACTTCCCGTGACCGCGGGTCTGCCAGGGTCCACTAGGGTCCCCCAGGGTCCTATAGGGTCTGCCAGGGTCCACTAGGGTCCCCCAGGGTCCTATAGGGTCTGCCAGGGTCCGCCAGGGTCCTCTACGGTCCTCTAGGGTCCCCCAGCGTCCTCTAGGGTCCTCTAGGGTCCGCCAGGTTCCACTAGGGTCCCCTAGGGTCCTCTAGGGTCCGCCAGGGTCCTCTAGGGTCCGCCAGGGTCCTCTATGGTCTGCCAGGGTCCACTAGGGTCCCCCAGGGTCCTATAGGGTCTGCCAGGGTCCTCTAGGGTCCGCCAGGGTCCTCTACGGTCCTCTAGGGTCCGCCAGGGTTCTCTAGGGTCCGCCAGGGTCCTCTAGAGTTCTCTAGGGTCCTCTAAGGTCCCCCAGCATCCTCTTGGGTCCGCCAGGTTCCACTAGGGTCCCCTAGGGTCCTCTAGGGTCCGCCAGGGTCCACTAGGGTCCACTAGGGTCCTCTACATTCCGCCAGGGTCAACTAGGGTCTGCTAGGGTCCACTAGGGTCTGCTAGGGTCCACTAGGGTCCACATGACCTAAATGTCATCATCAGAGGGGGTGTGCGTAGGCTCCGTGCAGACATTCATGTGCCTCCCATTTGTTGTGGCCCTGCGTACGTGTCCCCCCGACCCCCTCTACGCTACGAGAGCACCGACTGCTGCGTGCTCCAGGCGGACTACAGGAGGACAAACAGAACCCCTGTGTCCGCCGTGTCCACAGCTGTCCGGGTACGCCTCTGTTTGGGAGTACCACCAAGCCTTTACACCCTGCTCTCCACGTCCCCCCTGTCCCACTCTCTCTGCCTCTCTTCCATTCTCTCTCTCTCTCTCTCTTTCTATCTCTCCCACTCACACAAAGACACTCTTTTCCTCTCTTTATCTATCTCCCTCTCCCCTTCAATTTCAATTCAATCTCTTTCCCTCCCTCCCCCTCTCTCTCTACCTCCCTCTCTCTCTCTCTTTCCATCTCTCTTTCTCCCTCTCTCTCAATCAATCAATCAATCAAAGCTTTATTTGTATAGCGCATTTCATACCCAGAGGCAACACAATACGCTTTACAGAGAGCAAGGGAGGTGGGCATACGACCCACCCCTACATATTCCAGAGGGAAGCAAACAAACAGTAATCACCCGGGGGCCAGATAAGTGAGCTGTAAAAATTCTTCCCTGACCCCTCTCAACAAGGCGATCGAGCAAGCTCCTGGAGTACTCTCTACCTCTCTCTCTCTCTCTCTCTCTCTCTCTCTCTTCATTCTCAGTGAAGCCTCGGAGGCTCCACAGGTTTCTTCTGAATGCTTTGTCCGTGGCCAGGTGGTAGCAGCGCTGACTCAGGCCGAGGGGGCTGCTTACTGGCTTTTATAGAACACACACAGCAACGGCTGGTTCACTAGGCCGGTGTGGGCGACGCACCACCACAGGGGGCAAAAAACAAACTATTCCATTCTGGTTATGCTAGTAGCTTCTAGTTTGTCCTGCTTCTGAATATCATTGTCCAATCAGGTTCAAGTCGTGTTCTGTGGAGTACCGCCGCGTTCGGACGATTTCGGTCTGGTTGAAAATCATCCAGATTGTTCCGATACGTAGACTTACAGGTCAAATATTTTTTTGTGGGCCCTGTAATGCTCTCTAAGGGTTTTGGAGGGGCTTGCACTAAATGTGTTAAGGGATACAGTACGTTTAATAATACAGCTGGCACCAAGCTTAAGTCACATTCAAGGTGGCTGGCGTTGAGAGCAACTCAAACTCAATTCAGTCATTAATTATTTGGATTAAGTGCTTAAATTATGTATGTAGGACTTTTTTTTTTTTTTTTTACTCACTGTCAGTGTAGCCGTTTCCTATATCGCGAAAAACCTCAGGGAAATCATGGAAAACGGACACTGCATGGACAACTACAGGTAGACTATCATAAACATGCATCATTTCTCAGAAGGTGGAAAAGCATGAAACATCACAGATGTGTCTGGTCAGTTGCCTGACTGTATGTACACTAGCAGTACAGTAGGCTGTGTCAAATAAAATAAAATAGATACAGTAGCCTGCACAACAAATACTGCCACTTTTAGATGTAAATGAAATAATTAGCCAAACTAATTTTATCCATTGCACATTATCAGTCCCAATGCCGCTGTTCTTTATCCTGGATTTGCTGCACCTAAAAATGTAGACCTATGTGATAACTGAATGATTGTGATAACAAGATGATTGTGTGAGTCACTTTATTTTTCATTAATGCTAAAGTAGTTGCCTTTACATCCAAATGTGTCTTGAAAAGGTGAATTGATAAATGGCAGCCATCCATATTTTTGATGATCACTGTGGAACCATTCATTTCTCATTCATGTTCATTTATTTTAGAGCCAAACACCATTCAAGACTGACAATAAAAAACTAGCTATTCACAAATACTGTAGTCTTCAGTAGGCTATGCAAACTAAGGAACAATCCTTGTCTCATATTGCCATCTGTTACTGGTGGTATTGCTACGTGAGGTGACCAAAAAAAAAAAAAATTGTTCAGTGCAATTTGAAAATGTCAAGCTACAATGTGACAATGTCAAGCTACTGTAGCTGATTTAGGCTAATTTACCCATTGAACAGGTCACCTTAACCATCATCACAACAATTGCCCCTCCTGGGAGAGTTGACAGGAACCGCCACTGACACACACACACACACACACACACACCAGACGCGCACACACACACGCCGAGGGCCAGCTGGGCTGCTGGCTGCGTGTCCCCAGTCCCTGGCTGGTCCTCTAATCAGAGGGCTGGGCTGGGCCTAAAAGGGTCTGCCTGCCTCCCTGGTCTGGTGTGGGCTGGGGCAGTGACACCCTACACTTAGCCACATGGAGCAGCAGGGCTAGCCCAAACCCCGCTAAGCGCTGCCAGATGTAGAGAGGCATGCTGGAGCGCCGGAAGGGAGCAACGAACGCTGCTCATCCCAACATAGCAGCCTTCACAAGTGTCGTAAGGCTCCATTCATACTCTACTGTACACAAGCTACGCTAGCGCGAGCTACGTAAGCTACGTAGTGGCTACGCGAGGTGACGTTGTTGCGCCCTTGCGTGTGTCGTGGATAAAATTGTAACTTTACCCAAGTGCTCACATAGAGCCGGCATTTACAGCTGTGTTAGACCTCCTGCTAGCTATCTAGCCATGCCTTGTCACTCTGTAGACGCAGAATCCAAACATCCATCCATGCATTGAGTTACAGCAGCAACAGGCGGAGATGTAGGATGAATACCGGAGAATCTGCGCTGGTGGCGGCCATCTTGGTTGTGGCTGTGGGTCTCAGGGCTGTAATACCAGCTGAATGTGTTCAGGCTGGCAGCCATCTTGGTTGTGTCTGTGGGTCTCAGGGCTGTATACACATTACAGTAATTAAGCACTCTTTTCTCCAAAGCAACTCAAAATAATTGCATTTAACGTAGGAAGTCAGACTACTACTACTACTACTACTACTAATAATAATAATAATATTATTACTACTACTACTACTACTACTACTACTACTATTACTACTACTACTACTGTGGGAGAACTTGGGGTGGTTGAACACTACAGTAGGTGAGTGGCAGCTTTCGGAAGCTTTTTTTTCTTTAGAAGTTGAATGAAAAAA
>NC_140245.1:4090975-4093475 GCF_949987555.1 Borostomias antarcticus
GAGGAGGAGTGGAGGAAAGGAGAGGAGGAGAAAAGCGGAGGAGATGAGAGGAGGGGAGAGGGGGGTAGGGAGGAGAGGAGGAAAGGAGAGAACGGAGTTGAGGAAAGGGGGAGGGAGGAGAGGGGAGCATGGAGGGAAAAAAGTTAGTGCCAACATTTCAGGTTACCACCAACATTCTAGATGAATCATCATCATTATAATATTGTAATGAGATGGTTTCTACATTGATTTCAAGCCACAGATGCCTGCAAGGAAAGACAGACATATTCCTTTGTCCTGTCACTGACTGTTGAATGGATCTACATCATAGTGAGATGAGTGTGTCGTTCTATGAGAAAGGGGAAATACCCCCATACAATTATTAGGAGCACACACGCACACACACACACACACACACGCCTCATCGTATGTCCCCTCACAGCAGGTGAGTGTGTACCGCTCGCTCGACTGGTTGAAACGGCGTTCAGCGTGCGTCATGCCCCTTCCCTGGCGCAGCGCCTTGAAAGGCGGTCAGGAGGACGGTGGCGTGGGCGTCAGAGGTCAAAGGCTTTCTCTCAGCTCTGGCATTAGAATGGACACAGTGTGTCTCCCACCGAGACCGATGTGTTTGGCCACAGAGTTGATATCGACCTTGGGAGGGGGGGTGGGGGTGGGGGGGAGTGACTGACACATCGTTTACCTTATCAAAGTGATCGATCTCCTGTGTGGATTATCTGGCCAGCATTTAGCTGTAGCTCTGTCTAGCTATTAATCAATATGTTGCTTCCACATGGGATGTGTGTGTGTGTGTGTTTGTTTGTGTGTGTGTGTTTTGTGTGTGTGTTTTTGTGTGTGTGTTTTTGTGTGTGTGTGTGTGTGTGTGTGTGTTTTGTGTGTGTGTTTTGTGTGTGCGTGTGTGTGTGTTGACTGAGAGCAGGCTTCAAATGCCTCATCCTGCCCTGAAATGGAGTGGAGCAATTAGAGGTGATTTCCCCCTCAGGAGAACAGACCAGGCTGGAGAGGAAGGTGTCACTGAGCATCCCTCACCCTGATGAAGCTATGTCATGTGTGTGTGTGTGTGTGTGTGTGTGTGTGTGTGTGTGTGTGGGCAGTCGTACATCTAAATAACCAGCCCGATATCACGAGGAAAACGTAGGATAGATAAGTAGAGGCGCTTGTTGAAACGGCTCAGAGTTTTTGGTTGGTTGTTCACCCTGGAACAAACACAATCACAAAGACACGCGCACATACAGTACACACACACACGAACACACACACACACACACACACACACACACACTTCTTTAGATAAGTGGAGTATAAAGTATGTACAGGCAAACTAATTACACTTCACCAGGAGCCAGCCTATGATATCTACAGATGGTTATCACCAGGAGCAAACCTTCTTTAGCTATAGATGGTTATCACTGGCCTTCTATAGCTACAGGTGGTTATCACTGGCCTTCTAGCTAGAGATGGTTATCACTGGCCTTCTATAGCTACAGATGGTTATCACTGGCCTTCTATAGCTACAGGTGGTTATCACTGGCCTTCTATAGCTATAGATGGTTATCACTGGCCTTCTATAGCTATAGATGGTTATCACTGGCCTTCTATAGCTACAGATGGTTATCACTGGCCTTCTATAGCTACAGGTGGTTATCACTGGCCTTCTATAGCTATAGATGGTTATCACTGGCCTTCTATAGCTATAGATGGTTATCACTGGCCTTCTATAGCTATAGATGGTTATCACTGGCCTTCTATAGCTACAGATGGTTATCACTGGCCTTCTATAGCTACAGGTGGTTATCACTGGCCTTCTATAGCTATAGATGGTTATCACTGGCCTTCTATAGCTATAGATGGTTATCACTGGCCTTCTATAGCTATAGATGGTTATCACTGGCCTTCTATAGCTACAGATGGTTATCACTGGCCTACTATAGCTACAGATGGTTATCACTGGCCTACTATAGCTACAGATGGTTATCACTGGCCTACTATAGCTATAGATGGTTAACACTGGCCTTTTATAGCTATAGATGGTTATCACTGGCCTTCTATAGCTATAGATGGTTATCACTGGCCTTCTATAGCTATAGATGGTTATCACTGGCCTTCTATAGCTACAGATGGTTATCACTGGCCTAATATAGCTACAGATGGTTATCACTGGCCTACTATAGCTACAGATGGTTATCACTGGCCTACTTTAGCTATAGATGGTTATCACTGGCCTTCTATAGCTACAGGTGGTTATCACTGGCTTCTATAGCTATAGATGGTTATCACTGGCCTACTATAGCTATAGATGGTTATCACTGGCCTTCTAGCTAGAGATGGTTATCACTGGCCTTCTATAGCTACAGATGGTTATCACTGGCCTTCTATAGCTACAGATGGTTATCACTGGCCTTCTATAGCTACAGATGGTTATCACTGGCCTTCTATAGCTACAGGTGGTTATCACTGGCCTTCTATAGCTATAGATGGTTATCACTGGCCTTCTATAGCTATA
>NC_140245.1:4098475-4125975 GCF_949987555.1 Borostomias antarcticus
ACAGAGGATGACAGGTAGGCGGGCAGGCAGACAGACAGGTAGGTGGGCAGAACGACAGAAAGACAGGTAGTCGGGCAGACAGACAGGCAGACAGACCGACAGGTAGGCAGACAGACAGACAGGCAGACAGACAGGTAGGCAGACAGACTGACAGACAGACAGGTAGGCAGACAGACAGACAGGTAGGCGGGCAGGCAGACAGACATGTAGGTGGGCAGAACGACAGAAAGACAGGTAGTCGGGCAGACAGACAGGCAGACAGATCGACAGGTAGGCAGACAGACAGAGACAGACAGACAGACAGGCAGACAGGTAGGCAGACAGACAGACAGACAGACAGACAGGTAGGCAGACAGACTGACAGACAGGTAGGCGGGCAGACAGACAGACAGGCTGGCAGAGACAGACAGGCAGACAGAAAGACAGACAAGGCTTTTTTGTGTGGACATTTTAGATTGCCTTTTAAAAATCTGTCCACGGACAACAGAGGAAAATGAGCTTATAGGCTAACTCTGGCTCATACAGCGTGACCGGGCGTGCATTGTCCCTGATAAATAAATTAATACGTAAATAAAAATGGACAGACAGACAGACAGACACACACACACACACACACACTGCGGTGAGAATCAGAGAGAAAAAGCTGTGAGGGAGACAAAGGACTAAGAGAGACAGAGTTCCAGAGGAGTGGACCCTGAGACATGGTGGACATATTAAGAATGTCCCCTCTCTCTTTTCACTGACCACCCAGACTGTTCTGACACCAAACCACTGTGACGCAGCCCCCCAGACCGGCGCGCTCAGCCACAGCTGTCCGCCTCCACAGCCCCGACCTCCCGGTCCACCCATTGTCCTATGTAGGCCATCGGCTGATGATGTCATCCTCCGCCCCTGCTCCATGCAGAGGCCAGGGCCTTTAAGCAGGAGAATGACTCGGGGACCGCATCTCCCAGCTGCCCCTTTGGCTGCAGAGCAAGACGGAGTATTGTGGGAAACGGAGTCATCTGACCTTTCGGGGATGACACGGGGAGAGGAGAGGAGATGTTGGGATGGATGTGGACGGCTGAATCACACTCACATGACTGAGTCCGTAGCTGTAGCTTCCTCGTCGAGGCTAAAAATCAGGTTTCATACTCACAGATCTCATTTGTTCTCATTACTGGAGCTTTGGCCACAGAGTCAGATCAGTGTCATGCTGAGATGTCTCACTGCGTACTGCTGTCTCACTGTGTATAGCTGTCTCACTGTGTATTGCCGTCTCACTGCGTATCGCTGTCTCACTGCGTATAGCTGTCTCACTGTGTATTGCTGTCTCACTGCGTATTACCGTCTCACCGTGTATTGCCGTCTCACTGCGTACTGCTGTCTCACTGTGTATAGCTGTCTAACTGTGTATAGCTGTCTCACTGTGTATTGCTGTCTCACTGCGTATAGCTGTCTCACTGCGTATTGCTGTCTCACTGCGTATAGCTGTCTCACTGCGTATTGCTGTCTCACTGCGTATTGCTGTCTCACTGCGTATAGCTGTCTCACTGCGTATTGCTGTCTCACTGCGTATTGCTGTCTCACTGTGTATAACTGTCTCACTGTGTATAACTGTCTCACTGCGCATTGCTGTCTCACTGCGTATTGCTGTCTCACTGCGTATAGCTGTCTCACTGCGTATAGCTGTCTCACTGTGTATAACTGTCTCACTGCGTATTGCTGTCTCACTGTGTATTGCTGTCTCACTGCGTATTGCTGTCTCACTGTGTATAGCTGTCTCACTGCGTATTGCTGTCTCACTGCGTATAGCTGTCTCACTGCGTATAGCTGTCTCACTGTGTATAGCTGTCTCACTGTGTATAACTGTCTCACTGCGTATTGCTGTCTCACTGTGTATTGCTGTCTCACTGCGTATTGCTGTCTCACTGCGTATAGCTGTCTCACTGCGTATTGCTGTCTCACTGTGTATAGCTGTCTCACTGTGTATTGCTGTCTCACTGCGTATTGCTGTCTCACTGCGTATTGCTGTCTCACTGCGTATTGCTGTCTCACTGCGTATTGCTGTCTCACTGCGTATAGCTGTCTCACTGCGTACAGCTGTCTCACTGTGTATAGCTGTCTCACTGTGTATAGCTGTCTCACTGCGTATTGCTGTCTCACTGCGTACTGCTGTCTAATTGCAATTCCTCAATTTGATTTAGAGCAAAGCAGTACAAACCCATAATAGCATCTGTCCAACTTTATCTACATATCCGCAACAGATTGCCGGGAACTCTGCTCCACAAACTTGACCTCTGAAACCAACCGTCTCAGTCATGGTGTAATTATGCTCAACTACGGGCAAGTTTGGAGCGATTTCCTGGAAGCCGGTCAGTACAACGCTGGGTCAGACAGGGGCGTCAGACCGTCCAGAACAGAACGAAGGCGGGCGAGCGCGGACCGAGACAACTGACCCCGCGCTCGCGCATTCCACCGGGAGAATCTACCCCGACTACGGCCCTGCAGGTCGAGGCCCGGCACCTCGAACCGAAACACATCATCTCTCCCCCGGACAGTGAGATGATCTTCGCAATGCAGAATGTCATCAGTCTCTCTTAGTGTCTTGGCAGGGACTCCGGGGTTTTTATGTACGGCTTGAGGATTTACGCTCGACGCAGCTGCGATCCTCAAATTCCTCGCGTGCGGATCAGCCGTGACCGCGACCGATCACTCTTCGCCGGCGTCTCTCCACGGGGGTCAACCAGAAGACCGAAGGCCTGGAGAGGCTGGAAAAAAGAGTGGTCCGCAGCTCAAGCGCAACCCAAGTCCAGAAATCGCCAGAAGGAAATGAATATGTCTGGAGAAAAAAGTATAAATGTCCATTCACTTGTCTGCCAAGGGAGGGGAAAAAAAAAAATGTTCCATGACAGTATGCTGGTCACCATGTTTTAAAATTACCATTCACTGGGGTCAGACAAAGAGCTGAAATGTCCTTTTCTCTTCTAGGGTAGAATGAAGAGATCTCTCTATTAGCAGAGAGAGAGAGAGAGAGAGAGAGAGAGAGAGAGAGAGAGAGAGAGAGAGAAGAGAGAGAGAGTGTGAGATTCAGAAAGAAGGAGAGATAAAGTCAGAGAGGCAAAGAAAGAAAGAAAGAAAGAAAGAAAGCAAGAAAGAAAAAAAGAAAGAAAGAAAAGGAGAGAGAGAAAAAGAGACAGAGAGACAGACTGAGAGAGAAAAAAAATCCCAGAGCAGTCTAAAGATCTCCATAGACACGGTCCTATTTTGAGTTCAAACAATTGGCATGCCGCCCACATGAGACCAGGCTCATTCAGATGCTCTGACAGGTAAATGCACAAGGTGTGCAGAGGAATGTTCTCTCTTTCTCTGCCCTGGCCTCGGCCTAATCCTCATTTCAGAGCCATAATGAAAGGCATCTTTTCATAGACGTCTCAGAAAAAAAAGAAGCAGATCTGCACTCGTTCTTGGGCGCTCACAGAGGACAGCACAGAGGCCGACCACGTCTGCCTGTCTCACTCTGTCCCAGTCCCATTCCCAAATATGTCTGCCTGTCTCACTCTATCCCAGTCCCATTCCCAAATATGTCTGCCTGTCTCACTCTATCCCAGTCCCATTCCCAAATATGTCTGCCTGTCTCACTCTATCCCAGTCCCATTCCCAAATATGTCTGCCTGTCTCACTCTGTCCCAGTCCCATTCACAAATATGTCTGCCTGTCTCACTCTGTCCCAGTTCCATTCCCAAATATGTCTGCCTGTCTCACTCTATCCCAGTCCCATTCCCAAATATGTCTGCCTGTCTCACTCTGTCCCAGTCCCATTCACAAATATGTCTGCCTGTCTCACTCTGTCCCAGTTCCATTCCCAAATATGTCTGCCTGTCTCACTCTGTCCCAGTCCCATTCCCAAATATGTCTGCCTGTCTCACTCTGTCCCAGTCCCATTCCCAAATATGTCTGCCTGTCTCACTCTGTCCCAGTCCCATTCCCAAATATGTCTGCCTGTCTCACTCTGTCCCAGTCCCATTCCCAAATATGTCTGCCTGTCTCACTCTGTCCCAGTCCCATTCCCAAACACATCTGCCTGTCTCACTCTGTCCCAGTCCCATTCCCAAATATGTCTGCCTGTCTCACTGTCCCAGTTCCATTCACAAACACTTCTGCCTGTCTCACTGTCCCAGTTCCATTCACAAACACGTCTGCCTGTCTCACTGTCCCAGTTCCATTCACAAACACGTCTGCCTGTCTCACTCTGTCCCAGTTCCATTCACAAACACGTCTGCCTGTCTCACTCTGTCCCAGTTCCATTCACAAACACGTCTGCCTGTCTCACTCTGTCCCAGTTCCATTCACAAACACGTGAGTCTCACTCACCTTTCCCGCCCACGTTTGCCCCCATGCATTTATTATTTCTCAATTTGCTATCTTTTCTTGTTTTCTGACTTCTCTTTTCAGTCATAATTATTATTTTATTTTTTTAGGTAATGTTTGATGAAATGTGACACATTTTCCACCAGTCATATTTGGAGCCACAGAGTGGACATGAGATCAGTGGCGTCTGGTGGATCCTGGCACCGAGTATGCCAGAGCCGCTTGTGGGCGCGCACATTTTTTTGCATGACCTGACGGGAGGTTTCTAGGCACCAGAAGGGCCCTTGAGCAGTTACCCCAGCCAAAACAACCTCCCTCGAACCCGGAGGCCTTTGGATACGACCGGAGCCACGTTTTGGCACTAGGAAGTGTAGGAATAGGCCTACACTGTAACGCTGTGTTCAATTAACATTATAAAAATCAAACAGGTGATTTACGAGTTTGAGCTATAGCCTATAGTAGGCATATCATAATGGATAGTAAAGTAGTAAAGGGAAAATGCATGTTTAGCCCTGTTTTAAGGCTACTTATGATCATATACAATGGTTCAGATCAAAACTTGATGTCAGACACCAATTACCCCCTCGGTGAGCTTCTTGTCTTTGAAATCGAGAGTTTAACATGTTCTTGAAAGATTTTTCAAAATGCCTACCCACATCCATTGTATGACCAAAACGGTGGTAGAACAATTATCAGACCTTCTCAAAAGTGCTAGTGTTGTCAACGTTTTGATCTGAACCATTGTATATGATCATAAGTAACCTTAAAACAGGGCTAAACATGCATTCTCCCTTTACTACCCCTTTAATAGTTATCAACTTGGAAATAATAACAGGAGTCACAAAGGGACAGTTGACGCACAAAGAGAAGGAGAGCAATACTGTCTGAGGCACAAACCTAAATTAAGAATACCATATTTAAGATGACACAACCAGAACAAATGACAGGGCAGTCTGCACCACTACACAACACACTGGACTGCCACTTGGCACTGCCACTCCGCTTGCTTTCTCAAGTTCTCGCTTAAATCAAGTGGGGACAGCGCGAACTGACAGTCACATAGGCCTGTGGGACTCGGTCGGAAGACGGCGCTATACAATCCTAAAATCAAACTCTGAGCTATAAGATAATGTTCCGTGTTTATGCAATTCAAAACGCTCCCTTTTTCGCCTGTCGGTGAGGATTAAGCAAGTATACGTTTGGCAGTGCAAGAGGATAAATGAATGTTTTACTTTTCCAAGTGTAGGCCTACATACAGTACAACCATTAGACAGCTAACGTCTATCAGAAAGATCTACTACACATTATATTGTGAATATAATGATTTAAGCCCAGTATGATGGGTAGTAGGGCATTCTAATAGACATCAGCTACCTGACCATGAATTAAGCACAATATAAAGGGTCATAGGGCCTAGGTCATCCCGAGGATGTAGGCCAACTTGGTTGCCAAACAGCTGACTAGGGCTGCCGAGAGGCTGGGGCTGGGGCTGGGAGACTGAAGGGACATTCAGACAGGACTCGTCGCTGGTCGCGGTGGCGCAGTGCCCAGAGATCAACTCGGTTCGCGTCTGTGTGTCAGCTCCTTGTCTGTCCTCGTTGCTCCTGACGTTTGGGTTAAAATCCTCCTTCTTCGTCCTGCTTGAGTCTGCAACCCTAACCCCTAACCCCTCACCCCTGACCCTACTCCTGCTACAAATCCTGACAGCATCAAAGCCAATTTCTGCAAATGCAAATTCTTGTCACTGTGTCTTGCCACAGCTTGATCTTTAGAAACGTCTTTCGAAACGAAATAGCTTCCTCACTTGCTCCAACATGCATGCACACAGCGCGCAATCGTTGCTCTACAGAGGCATGTGAAAAACCACAACAGGCCTATGCTCTCTATGTAAGCACAACTAGCGATTCATAAAGACAGATTGATGAAAACAACCGTTTCGCGGCAGAAAATAGATTTTTAGAAACTGCATTAAGTGCCCCGACCACCGGCATTACATGGATATACTGGCTCGCGCTGGATTTAAAATGTCTTCTACATGCCTCTGAACTACACCAAAGTGATCTCGGTGAGTCAAACGTCTTATAATATGTCGTAAATAAGGTCCAGGTTGTCAAAAACGAGCATTGTCCTTTAAGGATGCAATGAAATCAAAAATGTATTTTTTTCGATTTTGGATCACATCCTTAGTAATAGTGTGTACCTATTTAACAATATATGCCAAATGTTTTTCAAAATTTCTGTTTCGTTATAGTCTTACAGTATATCAAATCCTATGATTTTTGTCTTCCTGTAAAATAAAATCTCCCAAGTGCTTACGTCAGCAATGCAAGAGCAAGGTCAACCAATAATCTCACAACATCCACCCTTCAATCAACGCCACCCTTCAATCAACGCTATCTGTCTATCGAATCTGTCTAAAGTTATTATAACCCGCCAACTTGTCGACGTTTCAATCAAATTCCTCTAGACGTTATGTCCCGCCCCTATAGCCTTTTTGAGTCGGAAATACGTCAAACTACGGAAGTCAGATGCTCTCAAATGTCCGTTTCAGATGGTGTCTGTTCAAGTGACGTCAACCTGCCTATCGGGTGATTTCAAGAGAGTGGTCCGTCTTTAATGCCAGATAAGAGACGCTGGGACAACACAGCCCTCTCTCATGCCTCCTTATCTCCGCGCGGTCAGGATATTACTGGGTGAGAGGAGGGCCCTCCACGCCCCCCTCCACGCCCCCCTCCAGCCCCCCTCCACGCGCTCCCCCCCCCCGGGCCGGCGGAGTGCGGCGGCGTTGACGGGGGACAAAGGTGGCATTCTCCACCGTGCTCTGCGGCTGAAAAGCCGCATTACACAGAGCTGGCGTCCAGTGAAAGGCTAGATGGTTATCCCTCTCTCACAGAGAGAGAGTGAGAAAGAGAGATAGAGAGATGGATGGATGCAGAGAGAGGGAAGGAGAGAAAGACAGGGACACTGATGAAGAGCGAGGAGAGGGGGCAGAGATTGAGGAAGGGAGAAAGAGAGAGAGCAAAAAAGCTGAAAGGGTAGATGGTTATCCTTCTACCCAGCGAGCGAGAGAGAGAGAGAGAGAGAGAGAGAGAGAGAGAGAGAGAGAGAGAGAGAGAGAGAGCGAGAGTGAGGGAGAGAGATAGTAAATGAAAGAAAGCTGCAGAGAGAGCGAGAGTGAAGAAAAAAAAGGCTATGAAACGAAAGACTGGAACTCAGGAGAAGAGAGAGAGAACGAGAGAGAGAGTGAATGTTGCAGAGAGAGTGCAGAAGAGAGGGAGATGGAGAGGGGGAGAGAGAGACCAAGGGTTCAGTGTGTGCTTATCTGTCTCTCTCCTGACTCAGTGTTATCTGTGAGGAGAGTCAGGAACAGACCTGAGTCAGCAGCAGCTGCCCAGACGTAGCATGGGAGCTAGACATAGCATCATCACCATCATCATCACCATCATCATCATCACCACTACCAGCATCATCACCATCATCATCATCATCACCACCACCACCATCATCATCATCACCATCATCATTATCACCTTCAACATTATCACCTTCATCATCACCAGCTTCATCACCATCATCATCATCATCACCACCACCACCACCACCACCATCATCATCTTCATCATCATCATCACCACCACCATCATTTGATCATCACTACTGTAGTCTAACCATTATCATTGTTGTTTTAAGGGGTTGAGGAGGGGTGTGGGAGCTTAGCCAAAGCTGAGCGTAGCCAGTGCCTCTCTGACATCATCCCCCCGCCCCGTTCACCCTCTCTCTCTGCACCACACACACCTACAATGCCGCCATTGTGAGCCTCCTGCTCAGCCCCTCCCCCTCATCCTTCCTGCCCACCCCCGGGCCCAGACCGCCAGTCACAACACCCCCCCCACACACACACACACCCCACCCTCCTACACACACCCCCCATCCCGATCATGCCGTGGTGTACCCTCCCCACACACACACACACCCCGATCATGCCGTGGTGCACCCACCACACACACACACACACACACACACACACACACACAGACACACACACACACACACACACACACACACCCCGATCATGCCATGGTGCACCCTCCCTACACACACACACACCCCACCCCCCTACACACACCCCCCATCCCGATCATGCCGTGGTGCACCCTCCCCACACACACACACACACCCCGATCATGCCATGGTGCACCCTCCCCCCACACACACACACCCCACCCCCCTACACACACCCCCCATCCCGATCATGCCGTGGTGCACCCTCCCCACACACACACTCACACCCCGATCATGCCATGGTGGCATTGGGTAGTGAATGGACAAAAGCTCTTCTCAACGGTCACCCGGGCACGCCTCCAGGAGCCACGTCACCGTTTCGTCATCCACGACCGTCAGGCCACGCGTTCCGTCGGGTGCCCGATATATCTGACAGTCCTGGATGACGTGGTCGGCGCCACACTCGCACGCCGCACGGGACGCCAAGCCCCATCTGTGCATCGATGAGCGGAAGCGTCTGACGCCGATCCGGAGACGATTAAACCTCACCCACGCTGGTCTGGGTAAGTCCATCCCGGTGGGGGGGAGGGACCGGCGGCCGTGATGACATCACGGAGTCTGGAGGTGTTCGCCTCCCACTCCGCACGCCAGGTGTAGTCCGCCCATCCTGCCTCGCTGATGCTAAGATCTCTGCATTGCTGCAGGAGGGAGATCCCGTGCGGCAGGCACAAAAGCGTCTCTCTCGACTTGAGACCCCGGGGAGGCTCGGCTGTTTTAGCGAGCCTGTCGTGGAGCAGGTGGGCTCAGCTCCAAGGCCCGGCAGGCGAGACGGGCTGTGGTTCCTGTGCGGCGGAGGCCACTCATGCTCAGACACACCCTAGTCTGTTTCCTTGTTGCTGTGTTCTGTCAACTGTAAGGCGCTTTCAAAGACAGCTACAGGTCCAGACTAGATTGCATAACTCACAGACTTTTCCAAGCTTTCTCTTTCATCCTACAACAGATGGATTGTTGAACCTGACTTCAAAAATAGGCATACATGACATGATAAAGCATAGCATACCACTGTATACAGCATAAGATGGTATGGCATGGCATAGCATGGTATAGCATAGCATACATAACATAATATAAATAGCATAAAACAATAGCAAAGCAGCACGACTTAACATAAAGTCCAATAGCCTACAGCAGATTGACTGGCTAGAACACATCATTGTTAGTCATGGTGGAATTATCATGTTATTATCGTGTTATTGGCATTGGCCCACGTGGGACATGTTGTGTTCCGTTTCTCTCCTTCCTTCCTGTCTCCTGACACTCAGACTGAACGGCCATTTTGTTTCCCTTCATTATTCAGTCTGAACAGGCTTCCATTGCAGCCGTTTTCCGAGATGATCGTTGCTGAAGGAGTCCTAAGCGATTAGATCATCCCCTAACCAATCACGTCGTGCAGTTTAAGGACGCATTCAAAGGACGCTGATTGGCCAAGAGATCGTTCTGAATGAGAGCCTTTCCAGATTCCGAATCACGTTTTTGAAAATTCAAAATTCAGGGGCTGGGGCAAGTCCTCCTCTCCTGTGAGCTAATCAGAGCACACACACACATACACACACAGACAGACACACACACACACACACACACACACACACACACAGAGATACACACACACACATAGATACACACCACACACACACAGACACACACACAGATACACACACACACACAGACACACACACACACACACACACACACACACACAACCACTCCAGTACACCACCTGTGTGCATACCTGCGTACTGCGGGTAAGAGAGCCAGGTGTGGAGAGCAGAGCCGGTCTCTCTCTAGCCTCACCGGGCCGATAAACATTGTGAGTGTCGGTAGCCCTGATTGGTGCGGTGTGTGTCACGCACCGATGGCTACGTCGGAGGATTTTCGGGACGAGATTGGACAATTGAGCATGTCGAATCGGTGTCAGAGCGAGCGGACACGTTGGGAAAAGAGAGATCACTGATTGGCTGTTACAGAAGTTACGGGAGTGACCTGCAGTAGCCAATTACTCCTGGTATTGAAATTAAACTTAAATTAAATTAACTTGAAAGACACAGAAATGGGACAGAAATATAACATAAGACTACAGTAACAGCTCATATCGCTTAATATACTAGTTTCAGGAACTACCCTAATACTTTAGGCCATATAAATATTCGGATTAAGCGAGTGCCCGTGACAAAGACAAATAAATTCCAGTAGCCTATTGCTTAGCCCACTTCTGAACGTTGAACTGGATAGGCTACTCTCTAGGTCGTGCTAAAGTTGATTCGTAAACGTCCGAGCGTATCTCTTGATCAAACGTTGCTCACACACCTCACAGTGTTCGTTTGATGGACGAACAACATGCCATCGTTTTGACGCACACTCAAAAGAGGCTGTCCAACCAGACGCGTTTCTAAATCACCTCTGTTTCAAGGCGCTGGGATACAAAACAACGTTAGATCAAAAGCAGCGAGAAACCGCGATTGACATTGATCGACAACACAAGAAGAACTCTATTCCCTCGTTGGAGGATCCACACACCACCGCTGGTACGGCGCATTATTTCCTCTCATGCAGGTGCAGAACCTACGTGCTCGGTGCTGGTTGGCTGCAGTTGGAGTGGTGTGTTCAAGCTAGATGCTGATTGGCTGTAGTCAGGGGCGGCGTGTTCGAGTGCAACTTCGCTCGGTTTTTTCGCCCCGGCGCGAGGGGACATGAGGCGGCGCAACAGTGGCGCCCGGTTCTTTGATGTGGGATTGGTGTGTCGCTGCCTCATGGCCCGGAGGCGAGCGAGAGACCACGCAGAGGACGAGGAGAGACCAAAGACTGTCCCGCAGAGCAGGAGAGAGGGGAGGAGAGAAGGGGAGAGAGGGAAGGAGGGTGGGGGAGAGGGGAGGAGAGCAGAGCAGAGCAGAACGGGGAGGATACCGAACATCAAAGACTACTTTGGAGAGGGGGAGAAAGGGGGAGAGAGAGAGAGGGGAGGGTGGGAGAGAGGGAGAGAGGGGATGAGCGCAGAGGAGAGAGGAGAGGAGAAGTGGAGGGAAAGAGATTAGGGCAGGTTACACTGTAGGTTGGCGGGAACGAGGAAGGGAAAGTGAATTGTGATGAGGGAGAACAGAAAGATAAGCCAGAGCAGAGCTCAGTCCGAATCAGCGAGAGTGAAAGGAAGACTGAGGGGGCGGGCGGAGAGGAAGAGAGACACTCTTCCTGTGAGGGATGAGGGAGGGATGAGGGAGAGAGACAGACAGGCAGAGCTGTGCTATAGGCGCCTCAGAGCAGCTGGGACAGCCAGAGAGGCAGGGGAACAGATGTCTCCATCGTCCAGCACACTCCCAGAGAGGACGACAGGCCACTTCCTTCTCAGTATCTTTCAGCCCCCAAGGTAGGATCTGATTGGAGAGCTGTTATAAAAGGATCTGGCACAGGCCTAACCCTGCTGACCATACACTCCCCCCTCCGCCCCCCCACCCCCACTCCCACACACACACACACACACTCATAACACGACGGGGTCTGTTTGCTAACAACCCTGAGATATGTCGGCCGAGAACACCACCAGGAAGACAGACTCATCCCAAACCACCAGACAGACAGGCTCATTCCAAACCAGCAGGAAGACAGACTCATCCCAAACTACCAGGAAGACAGACAGACAGACAGACAGACAGACAGACAGACAGACAGACAGACAGACAGAAAGAAATACAGGCAGACACATCCCAAACCACCAGACAGACAGATAGACAGACAGACAGACAGACAGACAGACAGACAGACACAAACTCATCCCAGGCCCCGGAGTCTCGTCTGTGTACAATCCTGGTCAGAGGATTTACTCATTAAAACCTCATTACAGCCCAGAACACAACAGCACTCCAGGACTGCAAACACCAGTAAAGGGACATTTGACCGTCTGATCCTACTTTGTGTTCTCTGGCAATAATCTCGCCTGGGGGGGAGAGTGGGGGGGGGGGGGGGGCAAAGCTGTGTTTGGAGACAGATTAGGAGCGTGACGTTCCTGGGGAACTGTATTTTCGGGGGGGGGGGGCATCTAATCCGCGTGTCAACAGAAGACGTTTCTCGGGGCGAGGGCGTCCCGTCAGGCTCCTGTTGGTGACCCTTCCTAAACCGCCCGAGCGACCGAGAAGGATTACTATTACTTTACATCCTGTATGGAACGGACTAGAATGCACTTCAACGAGGCCTTGGACATTTTTAAGTGTCGCGTACAAACATGATACCATGTCATTGTAGTCTCACACAATACTGCAGAGATATGGAATACGGGATACTGCTTCCTGTATGGAAGTGCCTATAAACATGATATCGTTACTCACTGCCTGGTCCCACTGGGACTGTTAGAAAGGTACGGTCCAACGCAAAGTGCTTTCTGCTCCGTGTCCGGAGCCGCGCGCGTAAACGGGGTATTAAAACAGTTCATCACTATCATCATCCCCCTTCTCTGGAGGATATCTGGTGATCATATCTCTGAGTCAGAGAGACCAGCGGGAATTCAGTCTGCCGTCTAGAGACAGACCGCTAGACAGACAGATGGAGAAACTGGCAGACAGATGGCCGGGCAGACAGACAGACAGACAGATAAACATAAACAGAAAGACAGACAGTCAGACAGATGGACAAGCAGACAGTCAGACAGACAGGCAGTCAGACAGATGAACAGGGGTTAGGTATATACAGGCAGACAGACAGACAAGCAGACAGTCAGACAGACGGACAAGCAGACAGTCAGACAGACAGGCATTCAGACAGATGAACAGGGGTTAGGTATATACAGGCAGACAGACAGGCAGGCAGACAGACAGACAGACAGACAGACAAGCAGACAGTCAGACAGACGGACAAGCAGACAGTCAGACAGACAAGACGGACAAGCAGACAGTGAGACAGACAGGCAGTCAGACAGATGGACAGACAGTCAGACAGACAGGCAGTCAGACAGATGGACAGGCAGCCAGCCAGACAGACGGACAAGCAGACAGTCAGACAGACAGACGGACAAGCAGACAGTCAGACAGACAGACAGGCAGACAAACAGACAGACAGACAGACAGACAGACAGATAAACAGGGGGTAGGTATCCTTCACAGTGTCCTGATGATGAGTAAGCAGGACATTGCTGCATAGAACCACTTCCTGTACCTAGCTAAGACCCCCCCCTCACCACCACTCTCTCTCCCACTCCCTCTCTCTCCCCTAACCCTAACACAAACATCGAAGCCACTGTGAAGACAAGGGAAACATACGCCTCGTCAGCAAAGCTTGAAATAAAAGTTGCTGCACGCACACCCTAGCTCTGATGCATATGGAGTTATATTGATGTCTTTAATACATAAACTTGTATATTGACAGTTGTAGTTGCAAAAAAGATTTGCAGACTTGTATATTCAGAGTGGTAGTTGCAAAAAAGATTTGCAAACTTGTACAGGTTTACAACTGAGTGTGCGCACTCAGATTCTTGGCACGAATATCACGTCTTATGGTTATATTGATGTCATAAATACATAAACTTGTACATGAAAGTTGTAGTTTTTTGAGGCGAATGGAAGAGAATACAAATTCTATGATCTTCTGTGAATGTGATGCAATGCTCCCTTCTACCTCTTAATAAAAGTATATAAAAAAAAAAAGAAAGTTGTAGTTGCAAAAAATATTTGCACACCTGTAGTTATTTTGCAAGGTTGTAGAAAAATACAGCATTGCATATTTACAACTACAAATCCCAAGTGCATGCTTACAACTCTTTGACACCACCGTCACGTCTTGGCTCATCAGATGCTGTCTATAATTGCACAAGTCTCATTGGCTGGCTTATCAGGCTAGCAATCACAATTGACATTCTACATTGCAGATGAAAGATGGAGGCTTCTGGTCATTCTCCTTGATCGCGAAGTGTTAACGATATAAATTGTGTGATATTATGAGTACATCTAGCTAATGTTAGCCTACTATATTATGATGCACATAATCATATCAATACCTATAATTAGACCTCATATGCATCACCTTAGATTGTGACTTTAGCCTTATACTAGACTAATGTTATCAAGCTGAACTTGGTTTAGCTGCACCGACGCTTCATAGCGATGATTTGTGTTCGTTTAAAAAAAAAAACGTAATATGAAAATATTAGTGTATGAACTATGATAATTATTCAGCGTAATTGTAGTAGAGTCAGTTACTTTTCCGTTTCAGTTTACAATGTCCTTATAGTACAATGTGGGGGCTTAGACTCAGGCTTAGGTCTATTATTCTCTTTAGAAATGTGTGCTGTTTCGCTGCAGGCATAGTTCTATTATTCTCTTACAAAGTCAGTGGTTTCTAATCACACCTGTTTCCTCCGTCATGAGGGTTTTGACATGGGACATGCCAGTAAGCATGGGCCAAAACCGTCTCGATGGCGTGATATCTGAACTGTAGTCTCCAGCATTCTTTTCATTCAATTTCAAACCTTTATTTATACTCGTAAAGCACTGAGGTTTCCCTCATTTACCAGTTCACACAGATACACAAATAATAACAGAACAAATACAATACACGATAATAATAAGAATAAGGTGAATACGAATTAAAAACAGTTTAAAAACAGTACAAATGTCAAGAGCCATGAATTTAAACTCTGCGATTGAAGGACGTACCTCAAGCTTTAGAGTCTGTTGTAGAGTATTCCAGGTATAAGGAGCATCATGGAGGAAAGCAGCTCTACCAAGCTCAGAATGCACTCGATGAACACTAAAAACAAGCCGATCGTTTGATCGGGTCTGGCAGGTACCAAGGCTCCAGTCCAACAGAGAAAAGATGCATGGTGGAAGTTTGGAGATGTATCCCCTAGTCCTGATGATGTATCTCCTAGTCCTGATGTATCTCCTAGTCCTGATGTATCTCCTAGTCCTGATGTATCTCCTAGTCCTGATGTATCCCCTAGTCCTGATGTTTCCCTTAATCCTGATGTATCTCCTAGTCCTGATGTTTCCCTTAATCCTGATGTATCTCCTAGTCCTGATGTATCCCCTAGTCCTGATGCATCTCCTAGTCCTGATGTATCTCCTAGTCCTGATGTATCTCCTAGTCCTGATGTATCTCCTAGTCCTGATGTATCCCCTAGTCCTGATGCATCTCCTAGTCCTGATGTATCTCCTAGTCCTGATGTATCTCCTAGTCCTGATGTATCTCCTAGTCCTGATGTATCCCCTAGTCCTGATGTATCTCCTAGTCCTGATGTATCTCCTAGTCCTGGTGTATCTCCTAGTCCTGATGTATCTCCTAGTCCTGATGTATCCCCTAGTCCTGATGTATCTCCTAGTCCTGATGCATCTCCTAGTCCTGATGTATCCCCTAGTCCTGATGATGTATCTCCTAGTCCTGATGTATCTCCTAGTCCTGATGTATCTCCTAGTCCTGATGTATCTCCTAGTCCTGATGTATCTCCTAGTCCTGATGTATCTCCTAGTCTTGATGTATCTCCTAGTCCTGATGTATCCCCTAGTCCTGATGTATCTCCTAGTCCTGATGTATCTCCTAGTCCTGATGTATCTCCTAGTCCTGATGTATCTCCTAGTCCTGATGTATCTCCTAGTCCTGATGTATCTCCTAGTCCTGATGTATCTCCTAGTCCTGATGTATCTCCTAGTCCTGATGTATCCTCTAATCCTGATGCACACCCTAGTCCTGACGAACACCCTAGTTCTGATAAACAAATATTGAACCGAGCATTTGGACCTGACGCTGTCTTCCTCCGGGTATTTAATCAGAACAGCAGCCATCTTGTCCACTATGCCCGGGCCAGCCAATCAGATACTGTCATCTTATCCGCTATGCCCAGGCCAGCCAATCAGATACTGTCATCTTATCCACTATGCCCGGGCCAGCCAATCAGATACTGTAGACATAGAACCATATTCAGAGATAGAATCTTCTACTGGTCGGCATGACAGGTATGTTTTAAACAGTGATGAATGACACGACTTTAAAGATGTCCAACTCCCCACGGTCGCCAACACACTCTCTGACCTCGACCCAATATATTTAGGCCGAACAGGAGATCAGTGTGTTCCAGAATGGGCACACACACACGCACACACACATGCATAGGATAGCACCCCCCACCCCACACACACACACACACACACACACACACACACACACACACACAAACACACACACACAGTCCCTTTCTCCAGAGGTCAGCTCTGACTGAGACAACCTAGTGGCTGATAAATATCTTGCAGACAGCAGATGATTTAAGCTCCCATCGCCTCAATGTCACACAGCCCCGCCCCCCAGGCTCCCCCGCCAGAACCAGACTGGCTTGGCAACCCGCAGGAACACCTACTCCTCTCTCTCTCTCTCACACACACACACACACATATATATGCATGCACATACGGACATGCATATGCACGCGCATACGCACGCACATGCCCACACATGTGCGCCCACACACACACACACAAGCACACACACACACAGATATATATATGCATGCACATACGCACATGCATATGCACGCGCATACGCACGCACATGCGCGCACACACACACACACACACACACACACACACACACACACACACACACACACACACACACCTCTCTGCCGGGAGCCATTTCTGACCAGCAGAGCTCTCCTGCAGCAGCGCAGCTTCATCTCATCCTGTCCGTCTGCAGAACCTTTGATAAAGGTTCGAACTTACTGTCCCTCCAAAAACATGAGACAGCAATGAAGTCCAGGAAAGGAGGTGGGGGGTTTGGACCAGCAGTTTGGGATTGATTTTAGTGTAACAACACAGGCTTGAAAACACACACACACATGCACACACATGCGCGCACACACACACACACACACACATGCACACACACACACACACAAACTGTCCAACTCTCTCCTCTCCCCTACTCTCCTCACCTATCCTCTTCTGACCTCTCCTCTTCTCTCTCCTCCTCTGTCCTCTCCTCTCCTCCCCTCTCCCCTCCTCTTCCCTCCCCTCTCCTCCTCCCTTCCCCTCCTCCCCCCTCTCCTCTCCTCTCCTCTCCTCTCCCCTCCTCTTCTCAGCTCTTGCTCCTGCTACCTCTCTCCTCTCACACAGAACCTCTGGATTTGTGATTCAATCTGGCTGAGCAATGGACTGGAGAAGGCTGGGCTGAGGACAACTCTGCTTTACACACACACACACACACACACACACACACACAAACAAACGGCTTAGATACAGAGGGTCTTCTTAACACAGCCAGATAACGAGATCCAAAATAAACGTACACTATAATTGCTTTAGGTGCTTAAAACACAGACACACAGACACACACACACACACACACACACACAAACCTCTGCTCTACGACAGATTGAACAACAGACAATCCTCTGGAGCCAAAACACATAGCACATTCGCGCCTACAACACATACAAACACTACACACAACACCTAAAGCACAATACACACCCTACACAACAACTACAGCACAATACACACACTATGCACAACACCTACAGCACCATACACACAACACACACAACCCCTACAGCACCATACACACACTTCACACAACACCTATACACAACACAACACATACACACAGAACACCTACAACCCCCTACACACACTACAGGTGTAACTAGGGTTATCGGCCAGACCAGAACACTGAAGAACATTGCATTTACAGTCAAGCACAATAAGCAGAGCAAAGATTCATGCAACATAGTCTCCGACACACGCCCAAAAACCAAACACACACGCACGCGCGCACACACACACACGCACACCAGCGATGAAAAATGCAGACGGCATCCACAGCGCACAAAGATTGAGTTGAGGGAGTTCATTTTAGGGAACATAAAATATTTACGAGGGAAGACGCTGCAGGAGAGGGAGGTTGGGTAAAGATAGATGAGGGGGGGGGAGGGAGGGGCGGAGAGACAGAACTGACCTCCGTTACCACGGAGCGGAAGAGATGAAAGAGGAATAACTCATTGTCATCTCATGTTCATGTTCTTCCTACAGCCTTCTACTTGGGGGGAGGGAGGGGAGGAGAGAGGGAGGAGAGGAGGGAGGGGAGAGGGAGGAGAGGAGGGAGGGGAGGAGGGAGAGGAGGAGGGAGGGAGGGAGGGGAGGAGAGAGGGAGGAGAGGAGGAAGGAGAGGAGGGAGGAGAGGAGGGAGGAGCAGAGGAGCGGAGGGAGGAGAGGAGGGAGAGGAGGAGGGAGGAGAGAGGGAGGAGAGGAGGGAGGGGAAAGGGAGAGGAGGGAGGAGAGAGGGAGAGCGCTGCAACCTTTTAGCGCCTCCGTGGGAAGCACCGCCCCGCCCCACCTCCCTCTCTGTCTCTCCATCTCTCAGTCTCTCTCTCCTCCTCCGTGAGGAACGGTGAGAAGGTGCCTGAGGAGGATAAGCGAGACGGACCGGAAGAAAGACAAACAACAGCAGTTACATAAGTGGTCCGGCGTCCCCCCAGAGTGACTGGGGACACGTCTTCCTGTTTCCCATTTTCAAACATGTCCTTCCCTTAGGCCCTTTTAAATCAGAGCTCTAAACGTTCTTGTTTGGGGGGGGGGGGTTACAGAAGTTCCACAGCACACTAAGTACTACCGCACGGACTACTCGCTGCTCCTGCGCAACGAGAGAGAGAGAGAGAGAGAGAGAGAGAGAGAGAGAGAGAGAGAGAGAGAGAGAGAGAGAGAGAGCTGCATTGGGGCACTGGTGGAGTACGTGTAAATGAAGAGGGGTTCATCTTGGAGAGGTGGAACACTACAGTTCGGAGCGGAGAGAGAAATGCGCAAACCCTCAACAACCCTCACCCTAACCCTTCTTCACTCTGTTCCAGCTGAGAGGGAGATAACGAGAGGGAGATAACGAGCAGAAGATAACGAGAGGGATATAATGAGAGGGAGATAACGAGCTGGAGATAACGAGAGGGAGATAACGAGAGGGAGATAACGAGAGGTACATAATGAGTGGGAGATAACAAGAGGGAGATAAGGAGATAACGAGAGGGAGATAAGGAAATAATGAGAGGGAGATAACAAGAGAGACATAATGAGCAGGAGATAACCAGAGGGAGATAAGGAGATAACGAGAGGGAGATAATGAGAGGGACATAACGAGAGGGACATAATGAGTGAGAGATAACGAGAGGGAGATAACGAGAGGGAGATAACGAGATAACGAGAGGGAGATAAGGAGATAACGAGAGGGAGATAACAAGAGGGATATAACGAGAGGGAGATAATGAGTGGGAGATAACAAGAGGGAGATAAGGAGATAAGGAGAGGGAGATAAGGAAATAATGAGGGGGAGATAACAAGAGAGACATAATGAGCAGGAGATAACCAGAGGGAGATAAGGAGATAACGAGAGGGAGATAACAAGAGGGATATAACGAGAGGGAGATAATGAATCGGAGATAACGAGCGGGAGATAACGAGAGGGAGATAAGGAGATAACGAGAGGGAGATAACAAGAGGGATATAACGAGAGGGAGATAATGAATCGGAGATAACGAACGGGAGATAACGAGAGGGAGATAAAGAGAGGGAGATAACTGGAGAGTAAATGGAGACTTTGAGAGCGGGGAGGACTTTTAGAGCGGTAGGAGAGTGAAAGAGAGACCACTGTAAGAGATGGATGGAGAGAGATAGGGTGTAGCAGGGGGATGGAGAGGAAGATAGGGTATAAGAGATGGATGGAGAGAGATAGGGTGTAAGAGATGGATGGAGAGAGAGATAGGGTGTAAGAGGGGGTGGAGAGGGAGATAGGGTGTAAGAGATGGATGGAGAGAGATAGGGTGTAAGAGATGGATGGAGAGGGGGTGGAGAGAGAGATAGGGTGTAAGAGGGGGATGGAGAGAGATAGGGTGTAAGAGATGGATGGATCGGGAGATAGGGTGTAAGCATGGCCGGACTGGGTGAATATTTCATGCCTGGAGTCATGTTCAAGTCAGGCCACGAGCCGAGCCGACGCGGTGAGATGGAATACTTTGTTTAGTTTTGTTGACGGGGGGAGGGGGGTGCAGCGCGATTTGTTGACGGTGGGGGGGGGGGGGGGGGGGGGGGTGGTGCGTGAGTTGTTGAGGGGGGCAGGGGGGGTTGTGTGTGTGCTGCGCGATTTGTTGGGGGGGGGGTGCTGCGCGATTTGTTGACAGGGGGGGGTGCTCCCGATGGCCAGTCCGCCCCTGGGTGTAAGAGATGGATGGAGAGAGAGATAGGGTGTAAGAGGGGTGGTGGAGAGAGAGAAAGGGTGTTAGACATGGACGGAGAGGGAGACAGGGTGTCTACCCTGTTGCCTGACTAGAGAGCACACCCTGCCAGTTGACCAGCAAAGTAAATAGCCTCGCTTCATCAAGCCAAGAACCACAACGCCTGTTCCTCGTTCCTCCCACGTTCCTCCACAGAGCTTTATTGCAGAGAGTCCACTTCCTGCTCTGTGCTACAGGAACTAGCTGTGCCGCTGCCTCTGGGGAAGTGAGGCCAGGACGATAAACACATGACTAGACTGACGAGCCGGGACAGAGAACTAGACTGAGAGGTTTTAGTACAAAGCAGAGCGGGAAACGACTGTGAGCATCATGTCGTTCTGTCGTTTGAGACGGCCGTTCTGTTGTTTGAGACAGTTCTGTTGTTTGAGACAGTCGTTCTGTCGTTTGAGACGGTCGTTCTGTTGTTTGAGACGGTCGTTCTGTTGTCTGAGACAGTCGTTCTGTTGTTTCAGACGGTCGTTCTGTTGTTTCAGACGGTCGTTCTGTTGTTTGAGACGGTCGTTCTGTTGTCTGAGACAGTCGCTCTGTTGTTTTAGACAGTCGTTCTGTCGTTTGAGACGGTCGTTCTGTTGTTTCAGACGGTCGTTCTGTTGTCTGAAATGGTTGTTCTGTTGTCTGAGACAGTCGTTCTGTCGTTTGAGACGGTCGTTCTGTCGTTTGAGACAGTCGTTCTGTTGTCTGAAATGGTTGTTCTGTTGTCTGAGACAGTCGTTCTGTCGTTTGAGACGGTCGTTCTGTCGTTTGAGACGGTCGTTCTGTCGTCTGAGACAGTCGTTCTGTTGTCTGAGACAGTCGTTCTGTTGTTTGAGACAGTCGTTCTGTCGTTTGAGACAGTCTTTCTGTTGTCTGAGACAGTCGTTCTGTTAATGAGACGGTCGTTCTGTCGTTTGAGACAGGGACAGAGGGTGTCTACCCTGTTGCCTGACTAGAGAGCTCACCCTGCCAGTTGACCAGCAAAGTAAATAGCCTCGCTTCATCAAGCCAAGAACCACAACGTCTGTTCCTCCCACGTTCCTCCACAGCGCTTTATTGCCGAGAGTCCACTTCCTGTTCTGTGCTACAGGAACTAGCTGTGCCGTTGCCTCTGGGGAAGTGAGGCCAGGACGATAAACACATGACTAGACTGACGAGCCGGGACAGACAACAAGACTGAGAGGTTTTAGAACCAAGCAGAGCGGGAAACGACTGTGAGCATCATGTCGTTCTGTCGTTTGAGACGGCCGTTCTGTCGTTTGAGACAGTCGTTCTGTCGTTTGAGACGGTCGTTCTGTTGTTTGAGACAGTCGTTCTGTCGTTTGAGACAGTCGTTCTGTTAATGAGACAGTCGTTCGGTTGTCTGAGACGGTCGTTCTGTCGTTTGAGACGGTCGTTCTGTTGTTTGAGACAGTCGTTCTGTCGTTTGAGACAGTCGTTCTGTTAATGAGACAGTCGTTCTGTTGTCTGAGACAGTCGTTCTGTTGTTTGAGACAGTCGTTCTGTTGTCTGAGACGGTCGTTCTGTCGTCTGAGACGGTCGTTCTGTCGTTTGAGACAGTCGTTCTGTCGTCTGAGACAGTCGTTCTGTCGTTTGAGACAGTCGTTCTGTCGTTTGAGACAGTCGTTCTGTCGTTTGAGACAGTCGTTCTGTCGTCTGAGACAGTCGTTCTGTTGTCTGAGACAGTCGTTCTGTCGTTTGACAGTCGTTCTGTCGTTTGAGACAGTCGTTCTGTCGTTTGAGACAGTCGTTCTGTTGTTTCAGACAGTCGTTCTGTTGTTTCAGACAGTCGTTCTGTTGTTTCAGACGGTCGTTCTGTTGTTTCAGACAGTCGTTCTGTTGTTTCAGACAGTCGTTCTGTTGTCTGAAATGGTCGTTCTGTTGTTTGAGACAGTCGATGCAAATGCTCAAACTGTTTCTTCAATCTGGTCCAGACATGGACGGAGAGGGAGCCAGGGTGTCTACCCTGTTGCCTGACTAGAGAGCTCACCCAGTTGACCAGCAAAGTAAATAGCCTCACTTCATCAAGCCAAGAACCACAACGCCTGTTCCTCGTTCCTCCCACGTTCCTCCACAGAGCTTTATTGCAGAGAGTCCACTTCCTGCTCTGTGCTACAGGAACTAGCTGTGCCGCTGCCTCTGGGGAAGTGAGGCCAGGACGATAAACACATGACTAGACTGACGAGCCGGGACAGAGAACTAGACTGAGAGGTTTTAGTAAAAAGCAGAGCGGGAAACGACTGTGAGCATCATGTCGTTCTGTTGTTTGAGACGGTCGGTCTGTCGTTTGAGACAGTCGTTCTGTTGTCTGAGACGGTCGTTCTGTTGTTTGAGACGGTCGTTCTGTTGTCTGAGACAGTCGTTCTGTTGTCTGAGACGGTCGTTCTGTTGTTTGAGACAGTCGTTCTGTCGTTTGAGACAGTCGTTCTGTTGTTTCAGACAGTCGTTCTGTTGTTTGAGACGGTCGTTCTGTTGTTTGAGACGGTCGTTCTGTTGTTTGAGACAGTTGTTGTTGTTTGAGACGGTCGTTCTGTTGTTTGAGACAGTCGTTCTGTTGTTTGAGACAGTCGTTCTGTTGTTTGAGACGGTCGTTCTGTTGTCTGAGACGGTCGTTCTGTTGTTTGAGACAGTCGTTCTGTTGTTTAAAACGGTCGTTCTGTTGATTGAGACAGTTGTTGTTGTTTGAGACAAGTCGTTCTGTCGTTTGAGACGGTCATTCTAGTGTTTGAGACAGTCGTTCTGTTGTTTGAGACAGTCGTTCTGTTGTCTGAGACAGTCGTTCTGTCGTTTGAGACAGTCGTTCTGTCGTTTGAGACAGTCGTTCTGTCGTCTGAGACAGTCGTTCTGTTGTCTGAGACAGTCGTTCTGTTGTCTGAGACAGTCGTTCTGTTGTCTGAGACAGTCGTTCTGTCGTTTGAGACAGTCGTTCTGTCGTCTGAGACAGTCGTTCTGTTGTCTGAGACAGTCGTTCTGTCGTTTGAGACAGTCGTTCCTGTTGTCTGAGACAGTTGTTCTGTTGTCAGACAGTTGTTCTGTTGTCTGAGACAGTCGTTCTGTTGTTTCAGACAGTCGTTCTGTTGTCTGAGACAGTCGTTCTGTTGTCTGAGACAGTCGTTCTGTTGTTTGAGACAGTCGTTCTGTCGTTTGAGACAGTCGTTCTGTTAATGAGACAGTCGTTCTGTTAATGAGACAGTCGTTCTGTTGTCTGAGACAGTCGTTCTGTTGTTTGAGACAGTCGTTCTGTTGTCTGAGACAGTCGTTCTGTCGTCTGAGACAGTCGTTCTGTCGTTTGAGACAGTCGTTCTGTCGTTTGAGACAGTCGTTCTATCGTTTGAGACAGTCGTTCTGTCATCTGAGACAGTCGTTCTGTTGTCTGAGACGGTCGTTCTGTTGTTTGAGACAGTCGTTCTGTTGTTTAAAACGGTCGTTCTGTTGTTTGAGACAGTTGTTGTTGTTTGAGACAAGTCGTTCTGTCGTTTGAGACGGTCGTTCTAGTGTTTGAGACAGTCGTTCTGTTGTTTGAGACAGTCGTTCTGTTGTCTGAGACAGTCGTTCTGTCGTTTGAGACAGTCGTTCTGTCGTTTGAGACAGTCGTTCTGTCGTCTGAGACAGTCGTTCTGTTGTCTGAGACAGTCGTTCTGTTGTCTGAGACAGTCGTTCTGTCGTTTGAGACAGTCGTTCTGTCGTCTGAGACAGTCGTTCTGTTGTCTGAGACAGTCGTTCTGTCGTTTGAGACAGTCGTTCCTGTTGTCTGAGACAGTTGTTCTGTTGTCAGACAGTTGTTCTGTTGTCTGAGACAGTCGTTCTGTTGTTTCAGACAGTCGTTCTGTTGTCTGAGACAGTCGTTCTGTCGTTTGAGACAGTCGTTCTGTTAATGAGACAGTCGTTCTGTTAATGAGACAGTCGTTCTGTTGTCTGAGACAGTCGTTCTGTTGTCTGAGACAGTCGTTCTGTCGTTTGAGACAGTCGTTCTGTCGTCTGAGACAGTCGTTCTGTCGTTTGAGACAGTCGTTCTGTCGTTTGAGACAGTCGTTCTATCGTTTGAGACAGTCGTTCTGTCATCTGAGACAGTCGTTCTGTTGTCTGAGACAGTCGTTCTGTTGTCTGAGACAGTCGTTCTGTCGTTTGAGACAGTCGTTCTGTCGTTTGAGACAGTCGTTCTGTCATTTGAGACAGTCGTTCTGTCATTTGAGACAGTCGTTCTGTTGTTTCAGACAGTCGTTCTGTTGTTTCAGACAATCATTTGAGACAGTCGTTCTGTTGTTTCAGACAGTCGTTCTGTTGTTTTAGACAGTCGTTCTGTTGTTTCAGACGGTCGTTCTGTTGTTTCAGACAGTCGTTCTGTTGTTTCAGACAGTCGTTCTGTTGTTTCAGACAGTCGTTCTGTTGTCTGAAATGGTCGTTCTGTTGTTTCAGACAGTCGATGCAAATGCTCAAACTGTTTCTTCAATCTGGTCCAGACATGGACGGAGAGGGAGACAGGGTGTCTACCCTGTTGCCTGACGAGAGCTCACCCAGTTGACCAGCAAAGTAAATAGCCTCACTTCATCAAGCCAAGAACCACAACGCCTGTTCCTCGTTCCTCCCACGTTCCTCCACAGCGCTTTATTGCCGAGAGTCCACTTCCTGTTCTGTGCTACAGGAACTAGCTGTGCCGTTGCCTCTGGGGAAGTGAGGCCAGGACAATAAACACATGACTAGACTGACGAGCCGGGACAGAGAACAAGACTGAGAGGTTTTAGTAAAAAGCAGAGCGGGAAACGACTGTGAGCATCATGTCGTTCTGTTGTCTGAGACAGTCGTTCTGTTGTTTGAGACGGTCGTTCTGTTGTTTGAGACAGTCGTTCTGTTGTTTGAGACGGTCGTTCTGTTGTTTGAGACAGTTGTTGTTGTTTGAGACAAGTCGTTCTGTCGTTTGAGACGGTCGTTCTGTTGTTTGAGACAGTCGTTCTGTTGTTTGAGACAGTCGTTCTGTTGTCTGAGACAGTCGTTCTGTCGTCTGAGACAGTCGTTCTGTTGTCTGAGACAGTCGTTCTGTTGTCTGAGACAGTCGTTCTTTCATTTGAGACAGTCGTTCTGTTGTCTGAAATGGTTGTTCTGTTGTCTGAGACAGTCGTTCTGTCGTTTGAGACGGTCGTTCTGTCGTTTGAGACGGTCGTTCTGTCGTTTGAGACGGTCGTTCTGTCGTTTGAGACGGTCGTTCTGTCGTTTGAGACGGTCGTTCTGTTGTTTGAGACGGTCGTTCTGTCGTTTGAGACGGTCGTTCTGTTGTCTGGGACGGTCGTTCTGTTGTCTGAGACGGTCGTTCTGTTGTCTGAGACGGTCGTTCTGTTGTTTGAGACAGTCGTTCTGTCGTTTGAGACAGTCGTTCTGTCGTCTGAGACAGTCGTTCTGTTGTCTGAGACAGTCGTTCTGTCGTTTGAGACGGTCGTTCTGTTGTCTGAGACAGTCGTTCTGTTGTTTCACAGTCGTTCTGTCGTTTGAGACAGTCGTTCTGTTGTCTGAGACAGTCGTTCTGTTGTTTCAGACAGTCGTTCTGTTGTTTCACAGTCGTTCTGTTGTTTCAGACAGTCGTTCTGTTGTTTCAGACAGTCGTTCTGTTGTTTCACAGTCGTTCTGTTGTTTCAGACAGTCGTTCTGTTGTTTCAGACAGTCGTTCTGTTGTTTCAGACAGTCGTTCTGTTGTTTCAGACAGTCGTTCTGTTGTTTCACAGTCGTTCTGTTGTCTGAAATGGTCGTTCTGTTGTTTGAGACGGTCGATGCAAATGCTCAAACTGTTTCTTCAATCTGGTGTCTCCCTGGAGGGGCCTCCTCATCATCCTTCAATCACTCACACACTCACACACACATTCCCCCGCTGCTAATGACGGAGAGCGAAAACATCTGCATGTCTGAAAAAGCTTAATTACAGTAAGCGGTTTTGTGCTACCCTTAGCGAGAGGTGTGTGTGGGTATGTGTGTGTGTGTGTGTGCGGGGGGGGGGGGGGGGGGGGTATTATGTGTGTGTGGTATCTGTGCATGTGGGTGGGTACGAGTGTGTGTGTGAGTGTATGTGTGTGTGTATGAGATACAGAGAGAGGAATAGAGAGTGTGTGTGTGAGAGAGAGAGAGAGAGAGAGAGAGAGAGAGAGAGAGAGAGAGAGGTAGAGAGCGTTCCAGGGGGCTCCTCGGCCCGGGTGACCCTGCTAAGTGTGTGTAAACATCCACAGAGCGGCGGATGTGGCGGCCGCCTCCTACGCAGTCACCCCGTCAGCCGGCCCCCCGCCTGGTCCAGTCACACACGCCGACGCCGGGGGCTTTAGGACGGCCAGGTGCACAGGACTGACAGCTCACTTCCTGTCTCTCCTCCTCTGATCTCTCTCTTTCTCTCCATCAGTCTTTTTGTCTCTCTCCATCGCTGATTCCTTCATTTCTACTGTCCCACTCTCTCATGCATTTTCTCTCTTTCTCTCTCTACCTCTCTCTCTTTCTCTCTCTACCTCTCTCTCTTTCTCTCTCTACCTCTCTCTCTTTCTCTCTCTACTTCTCAAATTCAATACTGGCATGACACATGGAAAAGAACTATGTTGCTAAAGCAATACAGAAAATAACTAGCATACTATTAACATACTATTAACAATATTAACATATTGGGACACATCAAGTTTGGTGGAGAAGAGATAATGATCTGGGGTTGTTTTTCTGGGGTTGGCTTAGGCTGGTTAGTTCCAGTGAAGGGAAATGTTAATGCTTCAGCTTACCAAGACATTTTGGACAATTCTATTCTTCCAACTTTGTGGGAACAGTTTGGGGAAGGCCCTTTTCTGTTCTAGCATGACTGTTCCCGTTCTAGCATGACTGTTCCCAAGTGCACAAAGCAAGGTTTATAAAGGCG
>NC_140245.1:4133475-4138475 GCF_949987555.1 Borostomias antarcticus
CACTCTCCATCTGTGCACTGTTGACTTTGTGAGGCACTTTAGTAGAGCAGAACCACTGTGTGTGTGTGTGTGTGTGTGTGTGTGTGTGTGTGTGTGTGTGTGTGTGTGTGTGTGTGTGTGTGTGTGTGTGTGTGTGCGTGTGTGTGTGCGCGTGCGTGCGGTAACCACTGTGGATAATTCCTAGGAAGGCAACACATGTAATCATGGAAGCTGAACAGCGGCTTGTGACCGTGTCTATGAAGGCAGGAATCTCGGACATCAAGGGTGTGCAACGCTGTGTGGCGAACTGACTATAGACCCGAGTCTCCAAAGAACAGCTCCCTGAGATTCCCCAGACAGAGAGAGACGACTGACTGGGGAAAAGAGAGGGTGGTTGTGTGTGTGTGTGTGAGAGAGAGAGAGAGAGAGAGAGAGAGAGAGAGAGAGAGTGGAAGGGGTGACATAACGATGAGCGAGGTGTTTGCGTATAATATTGTCTAGAGTCGCGCGAGGAAGGTGGCAGCACATTGAACGGAACCCGGGTAGCCTGTCCAGTAGGACTAGACTGACTTAGAGCAAGATCAGTTGGCGAATTCTTTCAAAGCACTATGCCCGAGATTTCCCCCAGACAGTGCAACTCACAGGAGCAAAAGTTTGAAGCGTTTGTGCATAAACATATCGGCCAACATATTGATTGAAGGCTTCACTTACAACTGTATGACGTTTCTCTATCTAGTCCGTATGGATCAGTTGGCCAAAATGCATTGTTATAATGTTCATTACGCGATTACGCGCACGCCATTAGTCCACCGGGTTGACGGGTGTCTGCAGCCTACCTGATATTTCAAACATGGGGACATCATCCAGGCCGAATCCTTTACCGCTGTAAAACCTCCTGATATCCAAACAACTCCGGGTTTTGCTGGTCCCGTCGTCTCCTTCACCCGGCGCCGTTAGCGCGCAAAGGACCAAAATCACAACCACGTAGGATTCCATTCCAGCCATCCCGTCCGCTGCTGCAAATCGGCTGCGAATGCAATTCCAGAAAAAGAGATGAGTTGGTTGAACGAGAGGTTCGCTCCCACTGTCAGTCAGGCTTCTAGCCGTTAACAGTTAGCGGATACCACAGTTCCCCGTTGGTATCCGCTCGGTCCGCTCCTGTTGATTGGGCTCGCCGTCCGTCTACCGCTCAGAACAAGTGTGGTCCTGCTTTCTTCCTAGGACAGCGGCGCTTCTGACTGGAGCGACCCAGAAAATAAATTACGCATCTGGAAGGCCAGTACAATCTGAAATGTGCCCAAAGTCTTGATTCTCAGTCTCTCGGTCTTAAATGCGCAATTACCTGAGAAAAGGCAAAAGAAAAAAAATAGTTAGAGGGCAGACAACAAATAGACAAGTAACACCCAGGGAGGGGGGGACTACTGAGATTTCACGCGTTAAATTATTTGAGAATCTGTACCGGATGACAGCTGGTCAAAAGGGATCTGTCAGCGGACGGCGGTGAAGGGTCCGATCTTTACTGTAACGATGCTCTACCGGCAGTGGCACCCGGTCGAATGAGGAGGCGGAGAGAGTTGGGTGTGACGCCACGCTCTTGAGCAAGGAGAGAGAGAGGGAGAGAGAGAGAGGGAGAGAGAGAGAGAGAGAGAGAGAGAAGGAGAGAGAGAGAGCGCTCCGTAGGACAGCGCTCAGATGCATCGTCCACAAGGTGCTGCGTCAAATCAATGAAAGAACTTAATTTCCCAGTTCGTAAAAAAACCATTATCTCCTGGTTTTGAAATTCGAATGTATTTGAGGAGCCCGAGTTAGTTCCACCGGATAAGTGGACAAATCATCTTTACATTATCATTGCAACGTCAGGATATTCGTCGTGTCCATATGTCATGTGCGCAAGAATGTGAGCGATGCGTTCTGACAGTTTGATGACTGCATGCCAGGTGTCACAGGTTACCAAGTGTCACTCCAATCCGACCTAAGGTACCTGTCCACCAATCAGCTGTTAAAGCCTCAAGTACCTTTCCTCCAATCAGCAGGGATGTCCGGATGCATGCGCCATGGCTCGTCGAGATGTTATTAGTGAGAGAGAACAAGTAGCAGCTTGCCTGCCCGACACAGTTTTCAGCTTACCTGGCTTTCCCCCTCCTGAATGTCTTCATTGTCTCTCGCTGTGTGTGTATGTGTTAGTTAGGCGTTACCTATATGTAGACCACGTGCTCTACGTTGTGCCCCACGGTGGGCGACTTGGAATAGCTCCACTGTTTCACTACTAATGTTGTTAGTTACCATTTAATGGACCGTCCTGGATTTTTGACATCAGAATCAGGATCAGAATCAGTTTATTTGCCATGGTAATTTACACAAATTAGGAATTTGTTTAGTTTGATGGCGCATAACACTGATGGAGAAAACATTAGACAGGGTGCAAGGACAAGACGAGACAGTGCAAAGACAATACAATATATACAATAAAATACAAATGCAAAATACAATATACAGAATGGAGTGCGCTGAGTGTATATACAGCATATGTATAGGGTGTCATGTGTGTGCAATGTTTAATATGTGTGTGCCATTGTGTCACTGTATCTGTGCAGTGCGAACCTGGGTGCAGTACAGTCAGTAGTCGTGTGCAAAGGGGGGAGTCAGGGGGTCAGAGGTGGCAAATTACAGCTGATCATTCTCAGCAGAGCGGATGATGCGGAGCGGATGATGCGCTGCAGTCTGGCCTTGTCTTTGGCTGTGGCAGCGTGGAACCAGATGGTGATAGAGGAGGTGAGAATGATGATCGCTGATGGAGGTGTAGTTGAGTACCCTCATTTCATTTGGCAGGTTGAAGTACATCATCTGCTGTGCCTCCTTGGGGAGGGAGCTGATGTTCAGCTCCCACTTAAAGGACAATGCTAGTTTTTGACAACCTTGACCTTATTTACGACATATTATAAGACGTTTGACTCACTGAGATCACTTTAGTGTAGTTCGGAGGCATGTAGAAGAAATTTAAAATCCAGCACGAGAAAGGAAATTCCACGTCTTTAGACACAAAATAGCTTCCTCACTTGCTCCAGCACGCATGCGCACAGCGTGCTGGAGCAACGATTGCGCGCTGTGCGCATGCATGCTGGAGCAAGTGGGGAAGCTATTTTGTTTCGAAAGACGTTTCTAAAGATCATATTACAGACGCATGTGAAAAACCACAACAGGCCTACGCTCTATGGAAGCACAACTAGCGATTCATCAAGACAGATTGATGAAAACAACCGTTTCGCGTCAGAAAATAGATTTTTAGAAACTGCATTCTCAGTGCCCCGTCCGCCGCCATTACATGGATATACTGGCTTGCGCTGGATTTTAAATTTCTTCTACAGGCCTCCGAACTACACCAAAGTGATCTCGGTGAGTCAAACGTCTTATAATATGTCATAAATAAGGTCCAGGTTGTCAAAAACTAGCATTGTCCTTTAAGGACCCGAGATGATGGTGCCCAGCTCGTGTTCAGGGAGAAGACTAGAGGGTAAAGAACACAACGTTGAGGATAGCCTAACGTGTGCTGATGCTCCTGGAGTCAGAGACATACAAGAGGGCCTCATTTACAACTAATCCATTATGTTGTTCATTGATTGAGATCATTTTTAGCTTCATGCTGTCCCTAAATTTGAGCATTCATGTCTTGCTAGCGCAATGCAATGGTACAGGCTAACAGTGCACCCGAAGCAAATACAATAAGAAGGCATGCCTGTTGGGGGCTAATTTGAGCGTCAAAGAATCCTTTACTTTACTTAACTTACTTCTCTGTGAAAGTAGGAAGGTGGTGTGATACTTCACATTACCTATGAATGTGCCCTACTTAAGGCTAGATAGGTATTACTGTAGCTGTGTTCAAAACCATTCCGTATTCCCTAGGCTATATAGTGCACTATATAAGTGTGTCCACCATTTTTTTTTCACTCAAAGGTAAATTTCATTCACTATATCGTCCACTACAAAATACAATTCACAGCAATTTCTAGTGAACAGAAGATTTTCTAATTGTTTTCAATTTCTCCAATTCAATGCAAAGCTGTTGTGTTTTACCTAAGGAAAAGACATAAAGAAGAAGATGGTAGCTATCGGTGGCTAAAGCAGTTAGCTAAATTTACGATGATTCCTGTAGCTGTTTTGCTGCTAATGCTATAGTCATGAGAGTCACGAGAGCTAACTGGCTATCACAGTCTTGTTGTGCAACTTAACAGCTTGCTATTGGCAGGCAGCACCATAGTTGCACATCATGAGAATTTCAACAATTTATTTAAGATTTAAAATTCAAAACTGAACATGGAAATTGAATACTACCTGACATTTCAACCTGCTGCCATCACAACTCGTTCACTATATAGTTCGAGGGGCATCACTTTAAATCAGAAGCATGTAAACAACAAGAAATATAATTACCCCCCTGCCCCCCCCCCCCCCCCCCCCCCCCCCCACCCCCACGCCCACACACACCTACAGAGCCGTGTGTGCGTGCCTGCAATAATGGGCAAACAATAACGAGATGTGATCGAGGGGATGTCGTCCAACCCATTATGTAGCTCCAAACACGTCCATTATGTATATTAATTTTAACACCCCCCCTCTCTCTCTCTCTCTCTCTCTCTCTCTCTCTCTCTCACTGTTCTCGGCAGCCCACCCATGTGGTTCTGGTAGTTTAAGTGTGACATTAATGTATTTTAATGTGGCTCTTTCCTACGCACACGAGCGGCTGCGTCAGCGAGCGTCCCCTGTGATGCGATTCTGCGGGGGTCTGCCGAGTCTTCAGCTGTGACGAAAACGCTCTGTTCTCTTTCAAACTCTACTCTCCATCAACTTTTTTTAAACTCTGTCTCTGCCGAGTGCTCATCTCTCCTGCTGATCTACCGAGACCACTCTAGTTCTTTTCACTTATAAAGTCCTGGGGGATACAACCGTTATGACTGTAAAAGCACCACATTTAGAAGGCTTTCTTCAATATAGTGATTTAACCTCATAAGCTGCCTTTCCAAAAA
>NC_140245.1:4143475-4150975 GCF_949987555.1 Borostomias antarcticus
GTTTTACCATAGAAGTTATGTTTAATTTAATACTCGATCTCACAGGAGGAGATAAAGATTAGCTGTTAACTGGGTGAGATGAATAATTTCCATAGCAATGTGGACACCCAACTTCATCAGCGATTCATATGAGATCGCAGAGTGATGTGAGGCCGGCTTCAGACCGGGTGCGAAATTATTATGTTAAGCGGCGCCAAGTGTTAACCAGTTTCCTTTTGGCGCCCATGTTTGACCATTCACCCCAGGCCAGCTCCTCCCGAATCTGCATCTGGTCTATTTTCTTTCTGTGAGTGAATGTGTGTGATTAAAGCAGTGATTAAAAAGAGTCGCTTGGTTACCACCGCAGAGAAATGCACTTCTGGTGTGAACTGCCAGGCTCCTGCTGGGGTGAGTATTGCTTCACTGTGTCCTCACATCCAGTCTCAACCCGCATAAGGATACGTTGGTGTTTGGGGAAGAGATCCTAAGTTCAGCTGCCAATGACAACATGACCCTATTCCAGATAGCAAGCAGATGTGTAATAATTCTGGGCCATATATGGGCCGGAACTATGCCACAAGGGCCAGATCTGGCCTGTATATGGCCCAGATCCGCTTGCTATCTGGAATAAGTGGAGCTATGCTAAAGCTAGCCTTTGGAAGACTATACTGTAGTCGTTACAAATTGTTCACTACTATAATTCCATGAAGACTCTCCTGATCAGCAGCTAACATTGTACAGTAGCTACCTCCTAAAGGACGGGGGCACAACTATGTCATGGCAAGTGCATTTTGAACGGGCATTGTTTTAGTTACATCCCAAATACCAAGCATGAACCCAGATAGCAAGCGGATCTGGGCCATATACAGGCCAGATCTGGCCCTTGTGGCTTTGTTCCGGCCCATATATGGCCCAGAATTATTACACATCCGCTTGCTATCTGGGAACAATTCTATCTAGCTGAAATTCCAAGGATATATTACTCTGTTATGTTAAACGTTGATGACGTGAATGTTAGATGTTGAATCATAAAGCAAAACTGCAAAAAAATGCAAAAAAAAATGCATGCCTCTGAAAATATGGTTGGTTAAGTTCAGACAATTGTATGAATTCCATTGTGGCAGGCTGCATGAATCAAACGCAATCTAAAGTATTTGACATATTTTGAAATATTGTTTGCACTCATATCCTTGTGGCGATGCGGCCGGGCCAGCTCAGCGGGAGTGAAGGTCATATCTCCATGCTGTTCCGCTGCGTGGAACGTTTCATTATTTTCCCTTCACAGCTCCAAAATGCCAGAACATTCCATGTTCCTCTGATCTCCTTGTCGTAGAAACAGTCTTACACACACGCACACACATGCGGACGCGCATGCACACACACACACACACACACACACACACACACACACACACACACACACACACACACACACACACCTCTGTCATGGGGACTTGCCGCTCAGATGAATAGACTAATCTTTTTAGCACTTCCTTGGTACAATGTTGTAAACTGCATTGTAAAAAAGATCTGGCTTGTAAATCTATCTGGGGAAAAGCAATAATGTCTTTAGTCGGCTTTTTCAAACGCAGCTGTTTTGCAGTCGGAACGTTTCCTGAGGCCTGAAATGACTCTTCACTGATGTAAAATGGCAACTTGACTTGAGTTCCATTCATACAAAATATGTACATAATGTTTATAAGATGTTTTATGCTTGTTGTAATCTATCACACCATTTATGTTTACTGGCTTGTTTTCATAGAGATACGAGAAAGGTGTTATTTCTATTATCGTGTGTTTCTTTTTACATTTCATTCCCATGTTTTATTGTATCACATCAGAGCCGGCCCACCCTATAAGCAAAGTAAGCGGCTGCTTAGAGCCCCGCCCCCTCCCCGTGGCCCCAGCTCGCTCGCTTTCACTTTCAGTCATTAGGCCCGGAACTCAGGAACTCACCAGTCGCAGAAGCGTAACGCTCACTGCTGCGCTTCACTTCAGCTCCCATGTTAACGAGTGCTGCTGTTCTCACTGGCAGGGGGCAGGCGGGCGTGCGGACGGGCCGCAGGCGTGAATCGATTTTTAAGAGGCTCGAGGCGGGATTTTCCGCACGTCCGCATGCACAATCTCATAGAAATACATTGGGGATTTTTACAATATATTCATCATATCACTACATATAATGTTTTTAACCTACTATTATTATATAATCAAAGCACTGATATCATCTCCACATGCTTGCATCCTACCATTCAATCACCACACGCTGTCAACAAATCCTCTCTCGCCTCCCATACGTCAGTAGCTAACTACTCTCACCCAGAAGACATGAATGACATCAGACTGATAATTGAAGTGGAAAAACGAAGAGAGTTATATGATCTAACTGCTGAGTTTTACCAACAACACGTGGCGATGAAGCACGCTATCGGCTGTGCGCTCTGAACCAACATCTGGTGGGTTCGGTTCCGCTCAAATCCGCCCACGCAAACAGCTGTCTGTTGTGCTTGCGCGACTGGTGAGTTTGAGGCGTTAGAGACGCACTGTGAGCCAGCATGTCCCAACGGATTTATCTGAGCGGCGCGGGAAAAAAGAGAAAAAATAAAATCAAGGACGGCAAGAGGCAAGCACTAGGTAATGTTCAGTGGTCTGTATTTCTACCAAATGATGGGCATTTAGGATTTAGCGACACAAGTGTGTCTTTTAGAGATACATTTGTTAACAGTTGTGGTTGCTCCTATTAGCGTTAGTTAAGCTAGCTAGCTTGCTGCTAGCTAATTGTTTTCTTGTTCATTTTGTTTACATTTGAATGACTGAATGGTCTAGGATTTGAAGTACATCAGGCTGGTTTGTTTTTGCACTACTGTTCATTGGACAGTTGGACATTGTTGTTGCACAGTTCATTGCATGGCTGTTGGTCAATTATGTTTGTTGTTTACTTGTTTTACACTACTCTTACTGCATAGTTCATTGCATGGCCATTGGCCAATCTAAGTGATCTAAGTGGTTTTGCACTTGATTTGTGTGCTGTATGTTATTTGCACTTCATCCATACTTTATCTTGATAGATAATGTGGAAAAATAAATATAAACATCAAACTACAATCTTTTGTAGAATGCTTTATCTTTCTGTTACATCAAAAGTAGATGTTTTAAAACTGCAGGTTTGACCTCTTAGTGGACAAACAGTATGTCAATTTAAAAGTGCTCAGTGTCTGCCTATGTTACTGTCTGCTGGAAGTGAAAAATGACTTAAAGGGAGAGCAGGTGGTGACAAAGTGAGTGAGAAAAGGAGAAAATACTGAATGACATCACAATAGTGTAATCCTAATGCTAATTTAAAATGAGATATTCCTCTAAATCTGTCTTACAGATCCATCCAGATCCATGTCCTGCTACGATAACCTCCTGTGGTACTGTAGTTATAGTGTGTAGTAGATTTGAAAAACAATGGGTCCCCCGCCCCCTCCACACTCATCAGCCCAGTCCGCTGGCACCTACGCCAAGATCCTGTCTGTGGACAGCTCTGCTTTCAACGCCATCCTCCCGCCCACTCTGCAGGGCGTGCTCTCCCAGCTGCATGTGCCGAACTGCACCTGCAGGTGGATCACACCGATGGCATCGCACAGGTCACATAGATGACATCGCCACGCAGCCTGGAGACAGCGGTGCCCAGGACAGGAAATGACATCGCCACGCAGCCTGCTCAAGACGCATCCACCCCACCCCCCCTCCACACAGTCTACTCCCCAGCCCCCTGCCTCCTGCCTCCTTCCCCTCCTTCGTCCAGCACCTCCTCTCCCGCTGCTCTCCCCTGACCCGACCGCCTCCATCATTATTATTGGCAGCTCTATAGTCAGAGACATTTACATCCCTCCCTCATCTGGATGCTCCTCCAGAGTTTCCCGGGCGCTCGGGTCGGCGATCTCCATCGCAAACTCGCAAGAATCCTGGCCGGCGACACCAAATCCATCATCCTACACGTAGAACCAAATGACACCAGAGCCCGGCAGTCACAAGTTTTAAAAGATGATGTTAAAGCCCTGATAAGTTCCCTGCTAGACACTGGAAGATGGATCTTCATCTCTGGGCCGCTCCCTACATACTGAAGGGGTGCTGAGAGAGAGTCCAGACTGTTCTGGCTTCACACTTGGCTACAGAGCTGCTGCGCTTCCCTAGGAGTCCCTTTCATCTCTTCTTCTTCTTCTTCTTCCCTCAGGCGCTGACATCGTGTTGAAAATTCTACCGAATCCAACTCCCCTAGATCCAGATCCTAGTGATTCAGAGCACACAAATGCATCTGGTGGTATTTTAAACAAAGTAACTAACCTGATCTGACAGGTTTTAGTGACAGGTTTTAGTGACTCTAGTGTTTCTAGAAGTAGGCACATAAACATGATTAGACAATGCTTCTCTTTTTCAAGAACCAACAGTACAGAGCCACAGACCAAACAGAGTATCCACAGACAATCTGATATCTGTGCCTCTTACAAAGTGTAGCTCGAGCCAGTCCACCCACCAAGAGAACATGTCAATGATATCAGGTCCCTTGCTGGCAAGAGGTTTCTCATAAATGATCTTATATGTGAACATAAACTAGACTGTATGTCTCTGACTGAAACTTGTTTGGATACAAATGGATCAGCAGCCCTGATTGAAGCCTCTCCCCCAACTACAGTTTCTCACAGTCTACCAGAACTGGGAAAAAGGGGAAGGAACAGCAGGAGCATTTTCTTTGATTCTAGTTCTTCTTTGATTTTCGTTTTTACTGTACTTTTAAAGTGCCACTCCCCAGTTCTAGCAGTAACTGTCCACCCAAGGAATGCTCTACCTCTTTAGGAACTCCTGTCTATGATCCACACAAACTATGATCACATTATTATCACTGCCAATTTTAATCTGCATGTAGACAATGACGGTGACTCAAAGCTAGGGCGGCTGTGGCTCAGTTGGTAGAACGGGTCGTCCAATGATCGTAGGGTCAGCGGTTTGAATACCGCCTTCTCCTGTCCACATGTCGAAGTGTCCTTGGGCAAGACACTGAACCCCAAATTGCTCCCAATGAGTAGGCTAGCACCTTGCATGTCAGCTGCTGCCATTGGTGTGTGAATGTGTGTGTGAATGGGTGAATGAGAGGCCTTCATTGTAAAGTGCTTTGGATAAAAGCGCTATATAAGTGCAGTCCATTTACAATTTACCATCAAAGCCCAGGGACTTCATTAATCTCCTGAATTCCATGGACTTTAGTCAACATGTAACTGGACCCATTCATAAACAAGGTCACACCCTTGACCTCATGAGCACAAAGATAACTGACCATTTCTGTATTTTCTTTACACTATTGCTACCCAAAGCTAAAATCGGCACTCAAAGCGTTGTTAAGAAGCACCATCTGAACACTGTAGCAGCTGATTTTTTTTAAAATAACGGTGAATGCAAATACTGCAACAACCCCGGAAGTGGGGGCTTCACAGGTTAATGATTTTGTGACCGTCTTGAATGATAAATTGGGTGCAGCTCTTGACTTTGTAGCCCAGATGAAACTGAAAAAGGTCGTAGTTAAGCAAAAAGCTCCATGGAGGAATGAGGAGATAAATCAACTTAAGACAACATGCAGTAGAGCTGAGCGCGCCGCGACGAAGACCAGGCTACAGGTCTATATTCTACACTATATTCTCAAAGAACACCTTTACTCTTTTAATAAGGCCATATGAAATGCTAGAAGAGATCACTTCTCAAAATTAATCTTTAGAAATCAAAACAATTCCAGGGCGCTTTTCTCAACGATTCTAGATTTTTTTGTTATTCTAAAAGGTACATGATTTCCTAGCTGCCTACATCATAGCACAGAGAAAGCACTGGTCAACGTTTATGACCTCAGAATCAATGCTGACTCAAAATAGCTCTCTATCCTTGTCGTCATGGACCTGAATGCAGTGTTTGACACTGTAGACCATAATAACCTTGTTAGAAGACTTGAGAACTGCACTCAACATCATTCTACATTCTGTTCCTCTTCAAATATTGTTGGATGTCCATCTGGAAAATGTAGGCTTTAGGCTTTAGGATCCGCCAGTTATCATCAGCGAATGATAAGACCAAATAGGCCAGCGATGGGCAGGAGCTGTCAGCATTTCTTACTGGAACGTTATCTAGCTCTACACTGTATGAGTCCACTTATTGATTCCAAACATTAATATTTTTTAAACTGCTATGTACCCCATTGAGGAGCAGGCTGGGTAGGCCTACCCGCACATTTTGGTCCAATTCTAACACTGGTTGAACACTAGCCTACATTATTCTGTAATAGGCTCGCTGAAGAAAACATCCCTTCACGCGGGAAGTCTTTTGAGTTGAGCACAGAAAGCTGCATTCACGGAGCGCGCGGCCCAAGCTATTGTTGAAAAAAAAATGCGGACATGGCATTATCATGGTTTTGAAAGCGCATTTAGGAAGAAATATTTAGAAAGTTAACGATTTTAAATTTAAGACTTTAATATACAGTATAGCCTAATTTGTATTATTATTTTTTGTATCAAATGTATGGTGTGGCAGCAAAACCTTACCAGCGGAAACATTGTACAGTATTATGGCTATAGTATGGCTATAGTGATGTAGTATTATGGTTATACTATGGTAGTTAAAGAGTGTTATATTATGATTATACTATAGTAGTCATATAGTGTGTAATATTATGGTTCTACTTTGGTGGTTATAGTGTGTGGTGTTATGGCTATACTATGGTAGTTATAGTGTGTAGTACAGTAATGGCTATGGTAGTTCTAGTGTGTAGTACAGTATTATGGTTATGGTAGTTATAGTGTGTAGTACAGTACTTTGGCTATGGTAGTTATAGTGAATGTCCTGTGTGAAGGGATCTGGGAGGCGGCACAAGCATCAATCTCCTCCTCTTTCTCCTCCCATCTCTCTCTCCTTTCATCTCTCTCCTCTCTCTCTCCTCCCATCTCTCTCTCCTTTCATCTCTCTTCCTCTCTCTCTCCTTCTCTCTCCTTCCATCTCTCTCCTCCCATCTCTCTTCCTCTCTCTCTCCTTCCATCTCTCTCCTCCCATCTCTCCTTCTCTCTCTCTCTCTCCTTCCATCTCTCTCCTCCCATCTCTCCCCCCTCTCTCTCCTCCCATCTCTCTCTCCCCCTGCAGCATGGTACTATCAGAGGACACCTGGAATCCTTAAACACCCCAATCAATGACCAGCTGGTACCACCTCCACACACTAATTTATCCTGTCACACACACACACACACACACACACACACACACGGGGGCATGCATACGACAAAGCAATGTCTTGAAAGAAAGGATTCCTTTTCCAAGATGATTGCAGAGAATGCGGGAAACTGTAAAGTGTTATTCTCCGCTATAGACCAGTTAATCAACACGGCCCCCCTCCTCTGCATCTCTCAGCACCATGTGCAAGAACTCGCACTGTTCTTCAATAATAAAATAACATCAATTAGAACCGGTATTACCTCTGACATAAACATAGACGACATCAGCAGTCTAGCT
>NC_140245.1:4160975-4163475 GCF_949987555.1 Borostomias antarcticus
ATTTTGAAGGGTGTGAGGAGATGTGATGTGGAGAAGACTGAGGCCACGCAGACCGCTGGGACTGTGTAGTAAAGGAGAGCACCTTTAATAGATATCTGCTACATCAGGTTTCATACAACATCTTCTTCCCAATACAAAAGAAATGAAATAAAACAGAACAAAATGGCGAGTGACTTCAAATATATACATTTATACACATGCTATATGACTGTACGTGGTGATGATGTTCGGGTATCGGAGGCCAGTTGGGAACATATATACGTGGAGACAAAACGACTGGGAGGGAAGTGATGGATACAGACTGTGATTGTTACTAGGATGAAGACGGGTTCAGAAACAGAACCCTGGACAACGGCAGACCTTCCTTCAGTCCTTCAGAACTGGCGTCCATTTCTATCGGGCTTCAGCGTGTCCAATGTGATTCAGAGAGGAATTCAAGGATATTGTATTATGTACTTGCTTACCGTCAACTCTGGAATTTTTATATTAAATACCGGTATGCAACCTTGAGTTTATTGAAAAGTGCCAAACAATTGCAATTTATTGTCATTGTATTCATGTAAATTGTGAAATGGTTGGATTGAAAGTGAACTGACCCCGACTGTGCTAGGGAGAGACTCCCATACAAATATTTACTTTAGAATTTGATTCATTGTCCTCCCATCTGTGCACATCACTAATATACCACACTCCAACACCCCCACAGAAACACCATTTTCCACAAAACTACAAATACAGTAAAACCCAGGCATGTTGGACCAGGCCTGTAGACATTTTATAAACACATGAATGTTTTTGAAGACGTGAGAAAGGCTTTGCCATGTAACTTCTTATTTGCATTAACAGTAATATAGACTTTTGTCATTTTTATCTGTGCATTAGTAAATAGCTGAATGTGTATTTTGTTACCTAAAGATCTGTGCAGTTGATACTGTCGTACCTACCCCCTTGGCCATTTGTTTTTTTGGTTAAAACGTCATGGAAACATTTCCTGCAATGTCACATAATGGAGGTAAGAACGTCACACTTTAGACGTAACACATCATTATACGTTCAATTATGTTGTACGGTACGCAACAACAAAAGCTCTACGATGTCATGATCACATCATACAAATGCACTCGGGTTATGACTCATGCTTCCAAAGCCCTGTACCAGACTGTGAATGAAATAAAATGGCCTCCAAATAATAGAAAACAAGAGAACGTATGTAGGTTATGCATGCATAGGTGCCATTCAAAGAGCAAAAACACACAGTGAACATTGAATGAAAGTAAATCAACAATGTACAAACAGGCTCTGACCAATGGTTTCTGGTGCAAACATGCCATTATGTTGACAGGTCAAAGGTAGGAAAATGATTCTTGGTATATTTGTAATACAAAATAGATCTCTACAGTTATTATTTTGCATTGCTTTTCATACAGAGCACAGGCATTGTTCATTCAAAGCAAGAAAGAAAAAAAGAAAGCAAGAAAGAAAGAAAGAATTAAAGAGAAAGAAAGAAAGAAAGAAAGAAAAAAAAGAATATAGCTCCTTCTAGAAAGGGCTTATGTTGGGAAGGTTTTTAGAGAACAATATCTAAATAAATGCCATCAAATCAATCCTTCTATGTACAGTTCATACTACATTATACACACATACTCAACCAGGTCTACATGCTTGTGTGTCTTCTCTCGCTCTCTTTTTCTCTCTCTCTCTCTCTCTCTCTCCATCTCTCTCCCTCTCTCTCCCCCTCTCTCTCTCTGTCTAACTTCATTACATTCTTACCCTGCATAGATGCTCAATACAATCTCCAGATCGTATCCGATATGCTATGCTGGGCTTGTCGACAATTGTGAATTGATCATTGTTAAGAAAAAAAAGAAAAAATCTATAATGCATTCCTTAATCCTGGGAAAAATATGAAGTTCAAAACTGAACTCTGGTGCAATCTGGAGGACAAGGTTATCTAGAAATAAAATAACATCAGCAGCAGAAATGAGAAGAAGTTATGTGTCCTTGTGATTGATTGTGTGTGTGCGTGTGTGTGTGTGTGTGTGTGTGTGTAAAGCAGAGAGTAGAGGGGCTGTGGCAGTCTCAGTACACACACTCAGCCCACAGCATATAAAGAGTAGCCCAGAGGAAGCAGCAGGCTAAGGAACAATTTGCCTGTGTGTGTGTGTGTGTGTGTGTGTGTGTGTGTGTGTGTGTGTGTGTGTGTGTGTGTGTAAGGCGGACCCCCACATACACAAACACACATCAATATTGACAACAACGTCCCCATCCTAACAAAGACACCCCCGGTAAACACTTTCTCATCTGTCTTTGTCCCCGCCCCCCCCCATCCCAGACCTCTCTGGGGGGGGGGTGGTGGCAGGAGGCCTATGTGTGTTTGGGGAGGTGGGGTGTGTGGGGGGGGGGGGCGTTGTCTGTGTGGGAGGACCCAGCAGAGGGCGCTAGCTTCAGAGAAGGCCCCACAGCAGGCCCAGGGCGGCCAGGAGCAGGCTGAGGCGCAGGT
>NC_140245.1:4173475-4183475 GCF_949987555.1 Borostomias antarcticus
AGGCGCTGGCGTGGCAACAGCAGAGAACGGACCCGTGCAATGGAATCTGGGGAAAGAGAGACTTTGTCTCCCTCCCAACCCCCCCCCCCCACACACACACACACCCTAAGGGGGTACAGTTGAGAGGGGCCCTGGGAGGACGCTGGCCTCTGCCAGTTGATGTGACAAGGCCTCACGATGGAACGCATTCCTGGGGACAGAGCAGACTGGCTCTCTGGGAGCAGAGAGGGGCCACACAGACACGCGCACACACACACGCGCACACACACACACGCACGCGCACACACGCACACAAACTCCAGATGCTGCTCATATCGGCAGGTATGATGTCGTCCTTGTAGGAGCAGTGCTGGACAAGCGTGAAGGACACACACACTCTCTCTCTCTCTCTCTCTCTCTCTGTGTCTCTCTCTCTCTCTCTCTCTCTCTCTCTGTCTCTCTCTCTCTCTCTCTCTCTCTCTGTGTCTCTCTCTCTGTCTCTCTCTCTCTCTCTCTCTCTCTCTCTCTCTCTCTCTCTGTGTCTCTCTCTCTGTCTCTCTCTCTCTCTCTCTCTCTCTCTCACAAACACCCACCCACATTTCTGTTATCCATCAATGTCAGTTAGGGCACTGAGGGAGCAGTCTGGCCCATTCTATCAATTGTCTGTGTGTGTTTCTGTGTGTGTCCTCCCTAATGTTTCACACCTGAGACACTCCTACATACACACACACACACACACACACACACACACAGGCACGCACGCACACGCATGTTGCTTCATCTGTGGAGTAAAGGGCCAAATTGAGAGAGATGGAGAAGACCTTGTCTCCAGTGTAAGCAGTTCCACCCCGAGAGAGGGTTTCAAAAGGTTGCCAGGTTCTCTGAAAAAGTGGTTTTATTTGATATCATGATATTTGATTATGGATCCTATAGAGATGTTCTTCCTGCCCTCTAAGATCTGATCTGAATTCAGCTGAAGCAGGGAGAGGTCACCCTCCCTCTCCTCCCAACTCGCCTTAATTGCCACGTAATGCAGGGAAAATCACTCTCTCTCTCTCTCTCTCCCTCTCTCTCTCTCTCTCTCTCTCTCTCTCACCACTCGCTGGTCAATACGATAGGCCTTTAATGAAGTGGCTCCAGAGCACATTCGGCCCCTCGGGAATCATCCCCATCCCTCCTCCCTCCCCCTCCCTGCCAGACTCTCTCCCCTCCCCTCCTCCTCCTCCTCCTCACCTCTCATCCTCTCCTCTCCTCCTCCTCCTCTCCTCTCCACATACAGGGCACACTCCTACTGTACATACAGGCTGGGTCATGGTCCTGGTAGTCAGCTGCCTCCCAGGCTGTCCAGGGGCACAGGTCGGGCTGCGGCCGTGTGCTTCATCAGCCTCCCAGAGTTCACGTCGCCGCCGTAAGTATTGACGGACATGCTCGCCCTAGGCATAGTTCTTGTGCGTGTGCATGTGTGTGTGTGTGTGTGTGTGTGTGTGCTGTGTGTCTCTGGGCTGAATAGCAGGCTGGACTGAGAGACAGAGAGCAGGAACAGGACAGGCTCATCCTCCACTCGTCCCCCCCCCCATCCTCAACTCATCCTCCACTCGTCCTCCCCTCATCCTCAACTCATCCTCCACTCGTCCTCCCCTCATCCTCAACTCATCCTCCACTCGTCCTCCCCTCATCCTCAACTCATCCTCCACTCGTCCTCCCCTCATCCTCCACTCATCCTCCACTCATACTTCTACCGATGTATTCAGTATCTTGGGGATGTGAGCCTGTACACTGTAGTTGCTCTGTGCTGTGTGACGGCATGTCTGCTGTGTTCGCTCCCAGACCCGGTCTCCTGCCCCTCCTGTGATGGAGCGATGCGCCTGGTCCATCTTAATAAACGCAGGCCAATTCTCTAGACGCCCCCCTGCAGCTAGCTGCCTGTCGATAATGCTAATTTAACTGGTGTGTGTGTGTGTGTGTGTGTGTGTGTGTGTGTGTGTGTGTGTGTGTGTGGCCGACAACAAAAGATTTCCTGACGGATTCCCTGAATACCGAAGGGGCCCGCTCCCAAGGACACCCCGGGGCAGTAATGCCCACAGTGTGGTGTGTGTGTGTGTGTGTGTGTGTGTGTGTGTGTGTGTGTGTGTGTGTCTAGTAAGACCTTCAGAATGCCTGCTGATTTTGCATTGTTAAAAGAGGACATTAAAGTCCCCCAAATCCAGGTTTAAATCGATGCACCACAGAACCAGTGTCAGTCGTTTCCCCCATGAGAACTTAACTGATGTGAGTAGTGGTAAAGGTTAGGGTTCTAGGGTACAATGAGAACTTAACTGATGTGAGTAGTGGTAAAGGTTAGGGTTCTAGGGTACAATGAGAACTTAACTGATGTGAGTAGTGGTAAAGGTTAGGGTTCTAGGGTACAATGAGAACTTAACTGATGTGAGTAGTGGTAAAGGTTAGGGTTCTAGGGTACAATGAGAACTTACCTGATGTGAGTAGTGGTAAAGGTTAGGGTTCTAGGGTACAATGAGAACTTAACTGATGTGAGTAGGGGTGAAGGTTAGGGTTCTACAGTATGATGAGAACTTACCTGATGTGAGTAGGGGTGAAGGTTAGGGTTCTACAGTATGATGAGAACTTACCTGATGTGAGTAGGGGTGGAGGTTAGGGTTCTACAGTATGATGAGACCTTACCTGATGTGAGTAGTGGTAAAGGTTAGGGTTCTACAGTATGATGAGAACTTAACTGATGTGAGTAGGGGCGAAGGTTACGGTATTAGGATACAATGAGAACTTAACTGATGTGAGTAGTGGTAAAGGTTAGGGTTCTAGGGTACAATGAGAACTTAACTGATGTGAGTAGTGGTAAAGGTTAGGGTTCTAGGGTACAATGAGAACTTAACTGATGTGAATTGTCGATAATGCTTTTACGGTAGCTACTAGCTTCATATCCATCTGCACTACTCATTCTGTATTTTCACAGTTGAGTCAGGTACTTCACTGTCACTGTATATGCTGCTTTATAGACTATTCAGAGGAGTGAACCTCTCTCTGTATCTCTTGTTCTCTCTCCCCCTCTCTCTCTCCCTCTCTCCCTCTATCTCTCTCCCTTTCTCTCTGTAGCTCTCTTTCTCTGCAACCTCCCCTTCTCTCTCTCTCTCTCTCTCTCTCTCTCTGTGATGGTGTAAGAGATGTGCTCTGGCATTCAGGTCTTTAAGAGTTTGCTGTTCTGGTTATGGAGGAACTGAAGGCTAATGAAAACCTCTCTCCCTCTCTGACGACTTTGCACCCAGGGAGCCGTTAAAGGTAATGCACTCTAACAGATCTTAGACAAGCCACAGAGGGCTGGGAATGCCAGTAGGGACGGATTATAGCCGTGTTCAGTCCAGACGCTGGCCTGTTGGCCAGGCTGGACCGGCGTCTGGAGGTGCTAGAGGGCTTAGCCAGAGAACACCACATATTGTAGTACTGTAGTAAACGGCGGTCTGTTGTTTCGACAGTAAGCTACAGAGCTAATCATTTCATCGTGGATGAAATATTTGTTCCCACATGGTTTAATTTGAGAAGTTCTGCAATTTACTGAATATGACGGGCAACTTACTGAATATGACGTGTGTGAATGCAGACACATAACAAAGAAGAAAAAGAAAAGAACTGAAATGTCATGCGAAAAGTAAAACTGTCCAGAAAGATTATGACAATGAAACACACAGATGGAGACCAGTGAGACATCCCACTGCAGCTTTAGGCTTAATCCTGTCATGTCCAGCCCAAGACCCAGCCCCAGCCCTGGAGAGAGGCCAGGAGAGGCCAGAAGCCCAATAAAACAGATTTGTTCAGAAGAAAGGTGAGGGTATTAAGCTAGCTAGCTACTAGCTATACAGGCTAGGCTAGCCAGCTACTTTACTAGTGCCGTCAGCGATGTAAATAATCACTTGACGGGTGACAAATGATCCACTATTATAATCATCCACACGAAAGATCAATAAGGTTATAATTCGCCAAACTTTATAATATGCTGTCAAAAAAAAGTCCAGTAGCAGCAGGATACATTTTTCCATTCATGAATGTTTACAAAAATTAAACTGTTTTAAACTGCCTATTGACGAGAGTAAATCAGGTGCTAATTTTACAGCCTGCCCAAACATGCTTTTGATGGTGAGATTAGTTAGATTAATTAGATTAGTGAGAGAGTGAGTGAGGTACTAGACACTGGTTGGCTATTTTCACTTATTGGTGAATTGCTTCACCATTGGCAATTACCGGTATTAACACATTAGTCACTCAGTTCTTTTGATTATGTAATGAATGGTATTCATAAGACAATTAACATTTTTGAACTAGGAACGTCTTCTAATCTTCTAATGTTCCATAAAACACACAAAAACTAATTTAGTGTATTGCGTCAGGCACTAACATAGAGGAACAGAAAAATAAAGAAAATAATGATAATACTTAGTCTAATAAAAAACAGTTGTGTAAAATTGATCTTTGGTGATGAAAAGTCGAGGGTTGGGAGCCAACACTAATATTCTTTCATGGGGCCCAGAATTCTTAGCAACAACCCTGGCCCCAGCCCCAGTTCCAGCTCCAGCCCCAGCCCCAGCCCCAGCCCCAGCCCCAGTTCCAGCCCCAGCCCCAGCCCCAGCCCCAGCCCCAGCCCCAGCCCCAGCTCCAGCCCCAGCCCCAGCCCCAGCCCCAGCCCCAGTTCCAGCCCCAGCTCCAGCTCCAGACCCAGCCCTCAGTGACCCCCTGTCCCAGAGTGCCCCTCTTTGTCCTGGCCTGCGGGGGCTGTGCCTCAGCCCTCTGAGCCCAGGATGAAAGTCCAGGGGAAATGACAGTCCTGAAGGTCATATCCGCACCGCAGACACGGCCCACATCTGCTGCCCAGCCGTCCCCGCAGGCCTCAGGACAGCATCTCCCAGACCAGGGCTGGCCCACCACAGACCCCAGGATCCAGTCTCCCAGACCGGGGCTGGCCCACCACAGACCCCAGGATCCAGTCTCCCAGACCGGCGCTGGCCCACCACAGACCCCACGACCCAGTCTCCCACACCGGGGCTGGTCCACCACAGACCCCAGGACCCAGTCTCCCAGACCAGGGCTGGCCCACCACAGACCCCACGACCCAGTCTCCCAGACCGAGGCTGGCCCACCACAGACCCCACGACCCAGTCTCCCAGACCGGGGCTGGTCCACCACAGACCCCACGACCCAGTCTCCCACACCGGGGCTGGCCCACCACAGACCCCACGACCCAGTCTCCCAGACCGGGGCTGGTCCACCACAGACCCCACGACCCAGTCTCCCACACCGGGGCTGGCCCACCACAGACCCCAGGATCCAGTCTCCCAGACCGGGGCTGGCCCACCACAGACCCCACGACCCAGTCTCCCAGACCGGGGCTGGCCCACCACAGACCCCACGACTCAGTCTCCCAGACCGGGGCTGGCCCACCACAGACCCCACGACCCAGTCTCCCAGACCGGGGCTGGCCCACCACAGACCCCAGAATCCAGTCTCCCACACCGGCGCTGGCCCACCACAGACCCCAGGATCCAGTCTCCCAGACTCGGGGTCCTACCGTCACAGATGACATATCACATTATGATTGGCTGTGATAATGTAACACATTATGATTGTCTGTACGTCTGAAAGTGTATGGATGCCGTTGTGGACAGTTTAGTGATTGACGGAAATCCTGTGCCTCAGCCTGGCTTCAGACCCATGCAGCATAGCAAACAATGGTGACTTGTCTCTTAAGTGCATTTGTTCTAGGCCAAGATGGGGTATAACAACTGCTTCTGGCCTGTCTAGTATTATGGCCATGTCTATCACTGGTAACTGAAAACAGGCTAATGGGTTTACGTAAAGTACAGATGTTCTTTAAACACAAAATAAGTTTGCATGCCAGTCTTTCATCTACCTTCATCCACAGTCTTGTATGCATTACATTTACATTACTTCTAATAGAGCATCAAAGTGCGAGGTGTGCCCAATATCATACATTTAGTTTAAGAAACATTCAACTTGAACTTGTTCTCTATAACCCATTCTGAAACCAGCAGTCACTCTTGTTGTGTCTCATTATCTTGCTCAGTGCTCTCTGCAGATACATACATATCATCAGCATAGACCACCATATCTGCCTTTTTAAATACTGTACATACGCCATATCATTTACAAAAACAGAGTAGAGAAGAGGCCTGAGGCAACCATTAAACATGACACATTGTTGTCTGCTAGTCAAGTAACTCTTCATGAAATGAATAGCAGGATCTTTGAATCCATAAGATGATACTTCATCAGTAGCAGCTCATGATCTGGGCCCAGGCACATTTATGCACACACAGACATACACCAATGTTTGCCATGTCTCTCCTATGATGTTATAAGCCTCTCTTACTCTGAAAATGTAATTTAATGTTATTTATTGCTCTATAAATGTTCTTAGCCGGTAGACAAACATACTCCAGGAGCTTGCTCGATCGCCTCGTTGAGAGGGGTCAGGGAAGAATTTTTACAGCTCACTTATCTGGCCCCCGGGTGATTACTGTTTTTTTGCTTCCCTCTGGAATATGTAGGGGTGGGATGTCTGCCCACCTCCCTTGTTCTCTGTAAAGCGCATTGTGTTGCCTCTGGGTATGAAATGCGCTATATAAATAAAGCTTTGATTTGATTTGATTTGATGATCTATGATGTCAAAGGCTGCACTAAAGTGCAGAAGCACAACACCCACAGGTGACTTTGTATCAATCCATATGTTTAATATGCCAGGCATCAGTGAGAGATGTCAGTGCAGTGCTGGTGGAATAAACTGCTTTGTACGCATGCTGGAGATCAGAGTTAATGTTGTTTTCTGCAAAATAATGCTGGATTATTACAGACATAACCCCCTCTAGCACCGTACTTAAGACAGGTTAAATACTTAAAGGCCTACTATTATGTCCTGCAAACGTCTCTACAATTCTTAGACAGAAGAGTAACTTTTGCAATCTTCCACACATCAGGATGGACAGACCCACTTAAACATACATTGAAAACGTGACAAAGGCTTTGCCACTGCCTTAGCTGAGAGCTGAAGCAGTCTACCATCCAGGTTATCAAGCCCACAAGGTTTATCGCTCTTAATTGTGAAGAGCAGCTTTTCCATATCCTCATCCTTAATAGGTTTAAATTCAAAACAGCAGTCTTTCTCAGACATAATGTAATTTTTTATAATAGATTTGGACAGCTTACCGGTCACAGATAGCATTTGGTCTCTTAATGTATTTACTTTGCAGAGGAAGTAGTTATTAAAGTGATTTGAGAAAGTAGGTCCCTTTCTTTTATAAGGCTTTTCAGTGCGTCATCCAGCCAAGAAGCTTTGGTCGATCGTACAGATCACTTCTTAATTGGAGCATTTTTCTCACACACGTCAGAAAATAAATTCATAAAGGAGTCCAATGCAGACTCTGCATGCATGCTCTCAAGTATCATATCCCACGGTATATTTTCCGCATCAGAAACAAAAACATTAATAGATAAAGTTTTATAAATCCTCTTGTACATTAGTTTAGGCCCTGCTCTCAGAACCTTTGTTTTCATGGCTAGAGCAATAATATTGTGGTCGCTAAAGCCCACAGGTACTGATACAACTTTAGAGCATTCACCCCTGTTCGTAAACAAGTGGTCAATACAAATTGACATGATAAATCCGTCAGGATTAATACTAATTCTCTAAATGTATGACCTGAGATAGATTGAATACAGTAGCTGTATCACTCAACATTCTTTTCAGAGTACAATTAGTAGAAAACCAATCTATATTCATATCAGCAAGAAAAAATACTTCATTGTCAGTATCAGTCACATTTGGAAGCATCGTACATACATATTATTCACATCGTTTATAATCGAGCTAGGTGGTCTGTAACAATAGCATGTCAATATAGGCTTCAGATGTGGAAGGGCTTCCACCCCAGTCATGCCTAGATCTTTCCTAATCTTAGCTGGAATATTGTTCAGCACATCAAGTGCAGTCCCACCCCCATACTTGTTTCTAACCAGTCTGAATATGTTGTGCCCTTGTATGCATACAGCTGTATCCGCTATAGTATCGTCCAAATGTGTCTCTGAGACTGCCATTATGTGAATGTTATTTTCATGCAAAATATAACTTAACTCATGGATATTGTTCTTCAAACTACAAATATTCAGGTGCAAAAAAAATTATTTTACCTTTTTTTGGTAGTTTATTGGGCAAAAAACGGTAACCCCCCCCCTCCTCACACACACACTCACTCTTTCACTCTCCCACCCTCACTCACAGTCTAGTCTAGCTCCTCCATGTCTCTGATAACATTTTGCTACTTCTGGAGCTCTGTTCAGTTTAATGAAGACTTTACAGCTTGCAGTCCAAGAGGATAATGGTCTGCTCACGATTTATGGGTCATTAAGAATAACCTTAAGGCATTGTGAATTCATAAATGTTAGCACATGCAGTAATACCTCAGTTGATGCTTAATACAGGTCTTTAGACACCATCTCGCTCGCATGGCTTCTCCTCACTGTTATGCCGATGACACCCACCATACTCACCTCCTCCATCACCTTCTGATACACAAGTGGAGACACGCATAGCTGGGTAGTTGGCCGACATCTCGGAGTGGATGACGACACATCACCTCAAGCTCAATCTGAACAAGACTGAGGTGCTGTTCCTCTCAGGAAAGGGCTGCCCGCACCGGGACCTGGCCATCACCATTGAAGACACAGTGGTGACGCCGACTCGGACTGCGAGGAATCTGGGTGTGACACTGGATGACCAACTGTCATTCTCCATACATGTCACATCCGTCTCACGCTCCTGCAGATTCATGCTCTACAACATCAGGAGGATTCGCCCTTTCCTCACTGATGAAATGGCGCAGGTGCTCATCCAGGCCCTGGTCATCTCCCACCTGGACTACTGCAACTCCCTCCTTGCTGGGGCCCCGGCATCAGCCATTAGACCCCTGGAACTTGACCAGAAAGCTGTTGTTAACCTGGTGTTCAACCACCCCAAGTTCTCCCAAACAACTTCCCTTCTCCGTTCCCTACACTGGCTCCCTGTAGCGGCTCGCATCCAGTTTAAAACTCTGGCACTCGCCTACAGGGCAATGAAAGGAACAGCCCCCTCCTACCTCCAGGCCATGGTCAAACCCTATACCCCCTCCCGACCGCTACCTTCGGGTGACTGGTTGCGCCATCAGTCCGAGGCCCCTGCTGTTCATCAACACGGTCACGGCTCTTCTCTGTCCTGGCCCCGCAGTGGTGGAACGAACTGCCCGCTGACGCCAGGAAAAGCAGAGTCGCTGCCCATCTTTCGTCGCAGGCTGAAAACTCATCTCTTCAAGAAGTACTGCAACAATCCTCCCCCTTAAGCATCTATTGTATTTAAGATTGCTATTCTTGCACTTTACCCTCAGCACTAGATTGTGCTCTTAGTCACTTATTTTAGAAAAGAGATGCACTTGTAAGTAATGGAAAGTACATTGGGTTTTTCTACGTTAAATGCAATTATTTTTAGTCGCTTTGGATAAAAGCATCAGCTAAATGACTAATGTAATAATGTTATGTACTAATGTTATGTAATGTAGATAAAATATCCTAAAATATCCGAAATCATATCTGCTGCGAGGTTTAAAACAGTAGGCCTATTCGGTGACAGCATGTGGGGCATGAACAGTCAGCACAAACATTCACACATCCTAATATGTATTCACAAGCACAAACTTCTGCGTCAGCTGCTGACATAAACCCATTCAATAAGTCTTGTCATAATATAGAAGCTATAACGTAAAGGAATGGATGAAGGACTTAAAACAAACTGATTATACTGTAATGACTATATATTGGAACATTTGGACGGAATTAGAATATTGAATAGAGAATATTAATCATAACGAAAAGGACAGGAGAGCTCGGAGGTTCAGACAGGTATGATGAAGGTAGTATTTGGTCGGGAACACAAACTGAGTAAGGGAGTCTAGTATAGCGGCATATGTCAATAAAG